>NC_090746.1:91447660-91452660 GCF_036898095.1 Palaemon carinicauda
TTATAGGAAGCTTATTAAAATTTTCGGGAAGACATGCAAGTTTTCTCAGATATTTGGAAGATCACAGACATTGTATTTTTTTTTTTTTTTATGTAGCAGATACCGTATATTGGCAGCATTTGTTTGTGATTTTTTCATTACGTTTTTATGTATATCTAATTAATAGCAGATTAACTTGAAATCCCAACCACCGCTGATAATAAGAAATGTCAAGTAACTGCTATTTTTTTCTTAGATATTCCTGTCACATATTTTTTTTAGCTTATTGAATTTTAACATGTATATTCAACTGATTAATGAGTTATTAATATTATTATTATTATTATTATTATTATTATTATTATTTCAACAATAATAATTGCTTCCGTAGTTGTATTTATTTTACTATTGAGCTCGGATTTTTTTTTATTTCATCAGTGCTGCATGCTACCAGTAACTGTGCTATGTTGGACTTCATTAAGGGGAAACAAAATTCATAGATTAAGTGCTATAGTATTACTATGTAAATAAACTGTCAAATAGGTATTCAAGATTGGCTGCAGCACGTTATGCGAGGTTACCGGGTTGCTCCTCTTACTCTAAGTTAATGTCAGGATTGATGTAGATATGGCTAACTCTATTTAGATAGCATGGTTGATTTTTAAAGTAAGGCGCTGGTCTTTCGTTCCTTCGTTTTAGATTCCCATCCCGTATGCAAAATACGGGCTCTTGCATTGTCCGCCGGTAAGAACACCGGTTACTGATTGCTCTTTATGGGAGGAGTCCATACTGAATATGACACTGCAGTGCTCTTCCACTGGAAGAGGCACTTGCCGAGAGTTGGTCTGTCTCAGTCCGGCTGTTTCTCCACTCAAAGCAGTCAAAGCTAGGAGGAATCTGGGTGTGAGTTGTTCTGGATAAGCCTCCCTGTGTGGTGCGCTGATTGGCCAACATGCTGCCTGAGCCGGGCTTAGAGACATCCAAGCTATTCTGCCATCCACATTAGAGATCCTTGTTGATTAGATGAGTTTCGACCAAAGAATTTTAGTCGCAGGCAAGCTTCTGTTCCATTGATTGTCTTCCCTGTTAGTGTTAGCGAGACATTGGGAGTTGGTGTTCCTATGGCAGGAGGGAAGGAGGAACATTTCCTTAGATTCAGCTTCTCTTGCTAGATGAGTAGGGCCTCCAGGATCTTCAAGGTTCTGTAGTCCGGGGCAGTGTCGATGATCTTGGTATTCTTGATATTGGCACGTCATACGTGCTTGTTGTTTACAGGGAATTTCTGGGTTTTAATGGCTCTCTGTTGAACTTGGTAAGGCAATCGTTTAAATAGTCTTATCGTCATCATTCCATTATAATGACCAAGGCTTTCACGAACTTGACAATGGTAAGAATAAACGACATTAGACTTCTTCAGAAAGTCGTGCACGAGAGGAGCTGGGTTATTCATCAGTATGAGAAAACCTGTCTTTGTAGTTGGGTTATAGATAATCAAAATTGATTTTAGTATCTTCTTGAACAAATGTGACGTTTTTGATGATGTGTTTCATGGAATTATCCTCCTGCTGGTGTTGAAGGTACATAGTACCTTTGTAGTGAAGTTTAACTCTGGAGGTTGTGTTCCCGAGGCAGGTCTTGATCTCATACAAGTCTCAAACATTGTTCATGAGAACCTGGGTAATCTTATCTATCTCCATCTGGGTCTTTGTCCAGGAAGAATAATGGAAGAGGGGCCTACGTATGTAAGATCTGATGGTGGCGGTTTTATACCTAGTGGGACATTCTCTGTCAGAATTCAAGCAGAGTCCTAGGTTCGTGAGCTTCATATAGATAGTAGTATAAAAACCAAACTTTGCAATTGAGACCAGAGCATCAAGGAAAGGGAAACAGGATTGGTCATCATGCTCTAACGTGAATCTAAGGAAATTATACTCTATGGATGTCTTACATACTTAATCAATGCGTTGAGAAGAAGGAGCTTTCACGAAGGGGACTTCAATATAGCAGAAATATATTTCTGGGTGATTTATGTGCTAAAACTTGCTCCTCGATGACACCTGTGTAAAAGTTGGGAAGAAGGACGCCAAGGGGGAGCCCGCCGCGACAATATACTTTTGTATGTACATCCGCCCTCAGTGGGTGGTAAAGGGGCATTCTTAGTATATACAGTATCTCCAAAATGGTGTGAAGGGCATGCTTCTAAATTTTCATAGGTGGGGTCAGATTATCTTTGCAGACTCTGTTCAGGATCAGTTGGATGGTGTCATTTATGGGGAAATTCATGAAAAGGGATGGTGATCAGGATTTCCAACGAATATCACGCTGTATTTGTCAGCATCATATGGTGTGAGGAGAGAGTTGAGTCTCTTGGCCAGGTTGTAAGTTGGCGTATAGACCTGGATTATTTTAAGGCATAATAGGTTCCCTGCCGTATGGGTCTTTACGTTTCCATAGAGGTAACCCAGCTTGTAATCAACAGTGATATGCTGAAAGTAGATAGCACTGAAGGCCATGTTGATGACTTCTAAAGTGTGGTTAGCTCTGTTTGATATCCTCTGTAGAGTTAAATGTCAGATGCTCGAATTTTTATGCGTCAACATGAATAGTATCTAGTTTCTCATAGTAGTGTTTTGTGTCAATAAGGACATGCGCTGCAGTCTTGTTGGCTCTCCATATGGTAATGTCAGCTTTATCTCTGAGTTCTTGTACAAGGATCTTCATGGAACTGGGAGGCAATACCACTAGTGTACTGGCCATAGTCTGTGAGTCCCTCAGGAGGCAGGAGTGACTGGAGAGCATCAGTTGTAGAAAGGGTGCCTTTCTCTCAGTAGTTGAGAATAGAGTGTATGAAGAACTCAACCGCTAGCCTCTTGTCCCTTGCCCTGCGGGAAGATATAAAAGGTTAGTTCCGGCCTACCTTGAGGTTCTCGTCCTGGGTGGGCGAAGCAGAGAAAATCCAAATACTGATATACTTTTGTCTTATCTTAAGGATCTCTTTCTTTCTGTCGTTGATAGAAATTAGCCTTTTGCTAATGGATTTAATTTTCGACGCTAAATTACCCTAAAACGGACTAGGAAATCATATTGGGGGGAGGGACTTTAGATAAATCAGAGACAAGAAATAGTCACAAAAAGAGGAAGGAGTAAAGCAAAGTTAACATTTTGAGATGTTTAAATCTCTCCCTCTCTCTCTCTCTCTCTCTCTCTCTCTCTCTCTCTCTCTTTAAAAGTAAGATTTCGGAATCCTATATCACAGCACCAAAATATTTTCTTATGCCAAAGGGAAAACGTTCGTCCCTCCAAATATTGATAAAGAAACCACCAAAAATTTTTTTTTTTTTGTTTGCACCAAGAGAAAATCAGACATATAGTTATAATAGGTTTGTTTGTTTTATTCTCTCTCTAATTTATCTATATTTCTATACCGATATTTTTTTTCTATTCCAAAATGGACATAAAACGTAATCTATATTTCCAAGGTACGGTATTTTTACATTTTTCTATTGCCGCCTTGAATGTCGCCACGTTATATTCCCATCTTTTTTGTATTCAGTTTTCTAAATGCATCATGTTATACACTTTAGTAGGCTTCGAGTACTGATAAACATTTAATTTTAGGTGCATAATAGATTTATGAAATCCTGGGGAATTTTCTCTATAATGTGTATAATGCATTTAGCAATGCATCCCTATGATAAACATTATTTCGTTATACCAAAATTCTGTTCAACATTTCGTTCTCCACCCAAGGGCATTATTCAAGTGTAGATTTCAGGTACTGATAAACATTTCATTTCAGTAACAAAATACATTCCTGAAATCCTAGAGAATTTTCTCTATAATGGTAGATATGCAATTAGCAATACAACAATTTGATAAATATTATTTCGTTATGCCAGAATATTGTTCAACATTTCGTTCCCCCACCAAGGGCATTATTCAAGTGTAGATTTCACGTACTGATAAACACTTAATTTCAGGTGCATAATAATTACATGAAATCCTAGGGAATTTTCCCTATAGTGGATAGATATGCAATTAGCAATGCAAGACTATGATAAACATTATTTCGTTATACCAAAATACTGTTTAACGTTTCGTTCTCCCAACCGAGGGCAATATTCAAGAAGGACGAACAAACGGGTTAAGAATATTAAGCAGAACAGTTCCCTTAAACCTTCCTGCAACAAATTGTGTTAACGATACAACTGTCATGAACACAACCTTCTCCCTTTATTTCCTTCGTGAATCTCAGCGGGATTGGTAGGTCTTTAAGATTTCGTTTAGATCTTCATCGGTTTGTTTAATGATCAACATGAATTGAGTTGAGAATTCTTTCACTAATTTGTTGAAAATTGTAAATTACAAGTTACTATCTTTGGGGAGCGGATTCCAGAGCTCCAGTTACTTATCGGGATACCTGTAAACACGGGTGAATTGCCACTCAAATTCCCTAGGGAGGCAATCCGATTGAATATATGGGTCGCTATGGAACCCGCAAAGCAGTTGAAGACAACCATAAAACTCTCTCTCTGTCTCTCTCTCTCTCTCTCTCTCTCTCTCTCTCTCTCTCTCTCTCTCTCTCTATCATTAAAAGGGTGTGGTTAGGGTATAAAACTATAAAAGAAAATAAAGTTATTAAATAGCAAAACCACAGAAATAAAAATACCAGCTTCAATAATAATGATAATCACAATGGAAATGATAAAAGAAATATCCTTCCAAACTTTTGCATTATCTAGCTTAACGAGGAGAGGCTGAAGATGTATAAATCTTATATACATTTTTACCAAAGTATAATTTTCTGTAACTGCTAGTAGATTAGCCATTCAAACTTCTTTTGAGATTTGGGTAAATTTTTACATGGGTTTAAACTCTGTTGTTGTAATCTATATGTAAATCTAGTGTCAAAGTGCTAGAAAACATAGGCTTTCAAATGATTATCGGTGCAAATAATTTTCATAGGTATTTTCATTCAACAAATGATGTTATTCGTGTCATTAATTATTCATAGGGATTTG
>NC_090746.1:91462660-91470160 GCF_036898095.1 Palaemon carinicauda
TATGGAATGGTGATATTCAAGTCTGAGTTGATGAATTAAAAAAAAAAAAGAAACTTCCTATGTAATGCAAAATACGTTTCATGCAAATTGCAGAATAAAAGCATAGAGTAAAAAAGCAAAGGTAAAACATCAGCAGAAAAGAACAGAAGTTACCTTCCGTCACTATTTGTGAACACAAAACCTATCTCTCTACATGGTCTCTTCTTCAATTTTTGGAGGGACGAGAGTCTTTGTGTTGGCACCAGAAAAATAATTTAGTTTTTTCATATGGGACTGCGAGATTTTTCTTACAAAGAGAGAGAGAGAGAGAGAGAGAGAGAGAGAGAGAGAGAGAGAGAGAGAGAGAGAGAGAGAGATTTCATACAGTTGAAAAAAATAGCTGGGCTTTATTTCTTCCTCTTTCTCTGTTACTTTTCTTATTATGTTTATTTTTCTAATGCTTTCTCATCCAATTACAGTTTTCCTAATACGCTCTCTATAATGAACAATAACATTTATGCAATGTAAATATATAGTGGCAGGCAGGAAATATACTTATCAATACTTTTGTTTTAGGTTTTTATACAATAATCTCGTTATTATGCTTCATTATCCATCATTTTAGCGAAATATTTTCATATCATAAACCAAAGCAACATAATTTTTCACCAATACTGTTTCACATTATATATAACGTATAATTCTTCTGATTAATAAATGCGCACTATATTCCACGTGTATTTGGTGGTATGAAGCTAATACTCCAAGCAAGAATCAGATTCCACATGTATTGAAACTCTGGAGAAGTGGAGAGAATATCGTTTGCAATCGACAATACCTCAATTTCACGGTTATCCAGACATCGGACCATTACCTGACAAGTTCCCTTGAATGGACGCTTAAAGCTAGCCATGTGGTGATATGGTCTTTTATTATATTCTTAGTTAAACATTCATATATTTGAATATATATATGAAAACAAGCAGAAAAAAAATGATACTCTCTCTCTCTCTCTCTCTCTCTCTCTCTCTCTCTCTCTCTCTCTCTCTCTCTCTCTCTCTCTCTCTCTCTCTCTCTCGATAAACGTGTCTTTGACTCAAGTGTGACGTAATTGCAAAAAGAGTCACTTGATATTTTGTATTTTCAAACTTGTTTCTGACTTCAAGGTAGAATGGCATTATTTTCACAGGTAAGCTGATTCCAAGTTGTTTAAAAATAAAATATAAAAAAAAAACAAGAAGACAAACAAATATTTTCAAGTATTTCTGACTAAAGAACCCATGTGTAGTTTATTTCTGCTTTCTCTTCAACCGGATTAATGAACATTTTGTGTTTAGAATCTTTGTGAAAGGTTTTAATTTCGTTTATAATAAGTAAATAATTTCAAAGGAAAAATGAATTGATTACTCGCCCCAGTTCCTTTTTCTTTTCTTGTCTCAGGGTCTTCATTTTTAAGTTATTGTTCGTCTCTGGGCACTTTATCCCTTTAATGATATAATCATTTTGTTAATTAGTGTTAAATTAGTTTTTTTATATAGCAGTTTTTGTTAAATAACTGATGTGTCAATTCTTTTGGTAATAATGCAAACTGGTGGGAAAATGGTACTATATAACGATATATACATTGCATTTTTTGAATATTTATGTTCTTATTTACAACAAGAGTTTTTCATTTACTTCTATTGAAAGGATATTTTCATTCATCGAAATATCATTTCACCCACTTGCTTCTTCCAGTAAACTATAAGTTTCCAGGCAGAAAGGATTCCTGGAAAGTTACAATACATTTTTCCGGTTCTGTGCCATTACTGGAATTTCAACTCATTTTCAAGGAACTTCACCAGCTACCTTGGAATGTAAACTAGTTTTCATATAACTTTAACTAATAGATAGGCTACGTAACACACTTGTGCAACAGCTATTAGAATGATAACCAAAGATTATCTAAATTAAAAAAAAAAAAAAAAAAGAAAAAAAAAACACTACATTGAATCCTATTTCTTAGAAAATGAGTTCTTCTTATCCTCGTCATATGAATAATATCGTTATATCACTTCAATGTTCAGCGATTGCTCAACCTGTAATGATCTGACAATTATGAATATTTTGTGTTCCGTGATTCTTTTTCACGCAATGAAGCTTTTTATTTTATTTTTACTCGATTTATGAGAAACTTTGATCTTTGAGTATACATAGAAGAGTAAATTAGGATCTTAAATGGTACAAGGATTTTCTTTACAGTGAAAAAAGTTTTATATACTGAAGGAACTGCTGTAGGAGACGTATACCTTTCGTATGTGTACGTTTTGTACGTCGGAGATTTCTTCCATTCGTATCCGAGCTGTACGAACAAAGGCCGATACATACATGATAAGGGACAAAACTATAAAGCTCATCTCAACGTTTATATATGACTTTGATGAAATAGAATTCTCCACTGTCATTAACTGAATGTCGGTAGAAGCATCATTTACCACAGAAGTGCCTGGGAAATGGTCCATCAAAATATGATTAGGAGGATCAAGAATTGACTCTTAAAGCCTCAGAGGATAATTGTTTTTCATGTGTTATCAAATCTCTCTCTCTCTCTCTCTCTCTCTCTCTCTCTCTCTCTCTCTCTCTCTCTCTCTCTCTCTCTCTCTCTCTCTCTCTCTCTCTCAGTATCAGATCAAGAAAATTTCCCTAGTTGCCTAGAACATGATGATAAATGATTCTACTATTGACATCGTAACATTCATTAAATGTCGAATATTTACGTTAAGCAAGATCAACCATTTATAGCGAAAAGATTGTTATTTCAAAGTATTTTGTAATGATAAATACAGAGAGGAAGATACATACATACAACAAAAACAACAAAACAACAACAAAAACAACAACAACAACCTGTTTTTTACTAAAATGTGGCTGAGAACAGTATATTTTTACGGGGAATTTCCGATCAAAATTTTAACTGTGCTGTATGATATACAAAAGTTATCTCTCAGCTTTGCTAAAGATGAAACAAGTTCGGGATCATGATGAATGATGGTGTAATTTGATGATATCTGAGTATCTCGAATAACATAGGAAACTTAACTTGAGCTCGTTTATGATATATAGAAAGCTCAAGTTAACTTTATCATAGACCAGCAAGACTAATTTAATATCGTCTTATTTACCTTTTAACTTTCGTTGACATTCCTTCTCTGAAACTAACAATATCTTCAACAAGATTCAGTAACATAAAACTTGAGTTAATATTGTTGTCTCTGTTGATGTTAATCTTTACTTCCCTGGAGATATTGGCAAACATCACTGCTATGCAATCAGTCTTGTGCAAACAAGACTAATTCATTGATCTCCTTTGGTGAAGTCAACGCTGGCTTGCAATGACAAGCTGATATTATAGTTGCTGGATGTTCTACCAAAGACATGAAATGCCGGAAACATGTTTTGACTGGGATATGAAATTGTCGCTGATTTTGTATCACATAAAGAAATTAATGTAAATAATGAATAATATTACCAGTTTCCATTTGGGATTTGGTATTGAGATTATACGAAGCTTATTCAAATTTTCTGTAAGACATGCAAGTTTTCTCAGATATCTGGAAGATCACAGACATTTTATTTATTTTCTTTCTATGTAGCGGATACCATAAGAGTGGCAACATCTGTTTATGATTTTTTCATTACGTTTTTATGTATATCTAATTAATAGTAGATTAACTTGAAATCCAAACCACCGTTGATAATAGCAAATGTCAAGTAATTGCTATTTGTTTCTAGATATACCTGGCCTATTATTTTTTTTTAGCTTATTGAATTTGAAAATGTATATTCAACTGATTAATGAGTTACTATTATTATTATTATCATTATTATTATTATTATTATTATTATTATTATTATTATTATTATTATTATTATTTAAAAAATAATAATTCCTTCCTTAGTTGTATTTATTTTGCAATTGAGCTTCTCAATGGCTCGGATTTTTTTTATTTCATCAGTGCTGCATGCTGCCAGTAACTGTGCTATGTTGGACTTCATTAAGGGCAAATAAAATGCATAGATTACGTGCTATAGTTTTACTATGAAAATAAACTGTCAAAATAGGTATTCAAGATTGGCTGCGGCACGTTATGCGAGGTTACCGGGTTGCTCCTCTCACTTCCAGTTAATGTCTGGATGGATGTAGACAGGGCTAACTCTATTTAAATAGTATGGTTGGTTTGTAAAGTAAGGTGCTGGTCTTTCGTTCCTTCCTTTTAGATTGCCATGTTGTATGCAAAATACGGGCTCTTGCATTGTCCGCTTGTAAGAACCCTGGTTGCTGATTGCTCCTCATGGGAGGAGTTCATACTGAATATGACACTGCAGTGCTCTTCCACTGGAAGAGGCACTTGCCAAGAGGTGGTCTGTCTCAGTCCGGCTGCTTCTCCACTCACAGTAGTCAAAGCTGGTAGGAGCCTGGGTCTGAGGCTCTGAGCTGTTCTGGGTGGGCCTCCCTGTATGGTGCGCTGATTGGCCAACATGCTGCCTGACCCGGGCTTAGAGATATCCAAGTAATGCTGCCATCCACATTCCAGATTCTTGCTGATTAGACGAGAGTTTCGACCAAAGATTTTTAGTCGCAGGCAAGCTACTGTCCCATTAATTGTCTTCACTGTTAGTGTTAGCGATACATTGGGAGTTGGTTTTCCTATGGCAGGAGGGAAGGAGGAACATTTCCTTAGATTCGGCTTCTCTTGCTAGATGAGTAGGGGTCCAGGATCTTCAAAGTTCTGTAGTCCGGGGCAGTGTCGATGATCTTGGTATTCTTGATATTGCCACGTCATACGTGCTTGTTGTTTACAAGGAATTTCTGGGTTTTAATGGCTCTCTGCTGAACTTGGCAAGGCGATCATTTAAATTGTCTTATTGTCATCATTCCACTATAATGACCAAGGCATTCACGAACTTAACATTGGTATGAATAAACGACAATGGACTTCTTCAGAAAATGGTGCACGAGAGGAACTGGGTTATCCATCATTATGAGGAATCTTGTTCTTGTAGTTGGGTTATATATAATCAAAATTGATTTCAGTGTCTTCCTGAACAAATGTGACATTTTTGATGATGTCTTTCATGGAACTATCCTATTGCTGGTACTGAATGTACATAGTACCTTTGTAGTGAAGTTTAACTATGGAGGTTGTGTTCCAGAGGTAGGGCTTGATCTCATACAAGTTTCAAACATTGTTCATGTGAACCGGGGTAATCCTATTTATCTCCTTCTGGGTCTCTGTCCAGGAAGAATAATGGAAGAGTGTCCTACCTATGTAAGATCTGATAGTGGAGGTTTTGTACCTAGTGGGACATTGGCCGTCAGAATTCAAACAGAGTCCTAGTTTCGTGAGCTTCATATAGACAGTAGTATAGAAACCAAACTTAGCAATTGAGACCAGAGCATCAAGGAAAGGGAAACAGGATTGGCTATCATGCTCTAACGTGAATCTAAGGAAATTATACTCCATGGATGTCTTACATACTTCATCAATGCATTAAGAAGAAGGTCCTTTCACAAAGGGGACTTCAATATTGCAGAAATATATTTCAGGGTGATTTATATGTGCTAAAACTCGCTCCTCGATGACGCCTATGTAAAAGTTGGGAAGAAGGACGCCAAAGGGGAGCCCGCCGTTACACTATCCTTTTGTATGTACATGTGCCCTCAGTGGGTGGTAAAGGGGCCTTCTTAGCATATGCAGCATCTCCAAAATGGTGTGAAGGGCATGCTCCGAATTTTCATAGGTAGGGCCAGATTATCTTTGCAGACTCTGTTCAGGATCAGTTGGATGGTGTCATTTACGGGGAAATTCAGGAAAAGGGATGGTGATCAGGATTTCCAACGAATAACAAGCTGTATTTGTGACCATCATATGGGGTGAGGAGAGAGTTGAGTCTCTTGGCCAGGTTGTAAGTTAGCCTATGGACCTGGATTATTATAAGGCAGAGTGGGTTCCATGCAGTATGGGTCTTTACGTTTCCATAGAGGTAACCCAACTTGTAATCAACAGTGATATGCTGAAAGTAGACAGCACTGAAGGCCATGTTGATGACTTCTAACGTGTGGTTAGCTCTCTGTTTGATATCCTCTGTAGGGTTAGATGTCAGATGTTCGAATTTTTATGTGTCAACATGGATAGTATCTAGTTTTTCATAGTAGTGCTTCGTGTCAATAAGGACATGCGCTGCAGTCTTGTGGGCTCTCCATTTGGTAATGTCAGCCTAATCTCTGAGTTCTTTAACAACGATCTTCATGGAACTGAGAAGCAATACCACTAGTGTACTGGCCATAGTCTGTGAGTCCCTCAGCAGGCAGGAGTGAGTGGAGAGCATCAGTAGTAGAAAGGGTGCCTTTCTCTCAGTAGTTGAGAATGGAGTGTATGAAGAATTCAACCGCTAGCCTCTTGTCCCTTGGCCTGGGGCGAGATATAAAATGTTAGTTCCGGCCTACCTTGACGTTCTCATCCTGGGTGGGAGAAGCAGAAAAAATCCAAATATTGATATACTTTTGTCTTATCTCAAGGATCTGTTTCTTTCTGTCGTTGATAGCAATTTGCTTTTTGCTAATGGATTTAATTTTCGACGCTAAATTACCCTGAAACAGTCTAGGAAATCATATTGAGGGGGGGGGGGTACCTTGGATAAATCAGAGACAAGAAATAGTCACAAAAAAAGGAAGGATTAAAGCAAAGTTAATATTTTGAGATATTTAAATCTCTCTCTCTCTCTCTCTCTCTCTCTCTCTCTCTCTCTCTCTCTCTCTCTCTCTCTCTCTCTCTCTTTAAAAGTAAGATTTTGGAATCCTATATCACAGCACCAAAACATTTTCTGATGCCAAAGGAAAAACGTTCGTCCCTCCAAATATTGAGAAATAAACCCCCCAAAATTGAAGGTTTTTTGTTCGCACCAAGAGAAAATCAGACATATAGTTTTGATAGGTTTGTTCGTTTTATTCACTCGCCAATTTATCTATATTTCTATACCGAATATTTTCTATTCCAAAATGCACATAAAACGTAGTCTATATTTCAAAGGAACTGTATTTTTACATTTTCCTATTTCCGCCTTGAATGTCGCTACGTCATATCCCTATATCTTTTGTATTCAGTTTTCTAAATGCATCATGTTTAGACACTTTTGTAGGCTTCGGGTACTGATAAACATTTCATTTCAGTACATAATATACTCATGAATTCCTAGGGAATTTTCTCTATAATGGGTAGATATGCAATTAGCAATGCAAGACTATGATAAATATTATTTCTTTATCCCAAAATACTGTTCAGCACTTCGTTCTTCCACCGAGGGCATTATTCTAGTGTAGATTTCAGGTACTGATAAACATATAATTTCAGGGGCATAATACTCTCATGAAATCCTAGGGAATTTTCCCTATAATGGGTAGATATGCAATTAGCAATGCAAGACTATGATAAACATTATTTCGTTATACCAAAATACAGTTTAACGTTTCGTTCTCCCAAC
>NC_090746.1:91485160-91505160 GCF_036898095.1 Palaemon carinicauda
GTGTACGTTTTGTACGTCGGAGATTTCTTCAATTCGTATCCGAGCTGTACGAACAAAAGCCGATACTTACATAATAAGAGACAAAACTATAAAGCTTATCTCAACGTTTATGAATGACTTTGATGAAATAGAAATCTCCCCTTTCATTAACTGAATGTTGGTAGAGACATCATTTACCACAGAAGTGCCTGGGAAATGGTCCATCAAAATATGATTTGGAGGATCAAGAATTGATTCTTAAAGCCTCAGAAGATATTTGTTTTTCATGTGTTATCAAATCTCTCTCTCTCTCTCTCTCTCTCTCTCTCTCTCTCTCTCTCTCTCTCTCTCTCTCTCTCTCTCTCATTATCAGATCAAGAAAATTTTCCTAGTTGCCTAGAACTTAATGATAAATGATTCTACTATAGACATCGTAACATTCATTAAATGTCGAATATTTACGTTAAGCAAGCTCAACAATTCATAGCGAAAAGAGAGTTATCTTAAAGTACTTTGTAATGATAAATACAGAGAGCAAGATACATACAACAACAACAACAACAACAACATGTTTTTTTTACCAAATTGCGGCTGAAAACAGTATATTTTTACGGGGAATTTCCGAAAAAAATTACGGTTTTTGACAGTGCTGTATGATATACAAACGTTATCTCTCAGGTCTGCTAAAGATGAAACAATTTCGGGATAATGACGTATAATGGTGTAATTTGATGATATTTGAGTATCTTGAATAACATAGGAAACTTAACCTGAGCTCGTTTATGATATATAAAAAGCTCAAGTCAACTTTATCATAGACCAGCAAGACTAATTTAATATCGTCTTATTTACCTTTTATTTTCCGTTGACATTCCTTCTCCGAAACTAACAATATCTTCAACAAGATTCAGTAACATGAAACTTGAGTTAATATTGTTGTCTCTGTTGATGCTAATCTTTACTTCCCCGAAGATATTGGCAAACATTCCTGCTATGCAATCAGTCCTGTGCAAACAAGACTAATTCATTGATCTCCTTTGGTGAAACCAACGCTGACTTGCAATGACAAGCTTATATTACAGTTACTGGATGTTCTTCCAAAGACATGAAATGCCGGAAACATGTTTTGACTGGGATATGAAATTGTCACTGATTTTGTATCACATATAGAAATTGAAGTAAATAATGAATAATATTACCAGTTTCCATTTGGGACTTGGTATTGAGATTATAGGAAGCTTATTCAAATTTTCTGGAAGACAAGCAAGTTTTCTCAGATATTTGGAAGATCAAAGACATTGTATTTATTTTTTTTTCTTGTAGCGGATACCTTAAGAGTGGCAGCATTTGTTTATGATTTTTTCATTACTTTTTTATGTATATGTAATTAATAGTAGATTAACATGAAATCCCAACCACCGTTGATAATACCAAATGTTAAGTAATTGCTATTTGTTTCTAGATATACTTGTCATATTATTTTAGCTTATTGAATTTTAAAATGTATATTCAACTGATTAATGAGTTACTATTATTATTATTATTATTATTATTATTATTATTATTATTTTTATTATTATTATTATTATTTAAAAAATGATGATTGCTTCCTTAGTTGTATTTATTTTGCAATGGAGCTTCTCAATGGCTCGGATTTTTTTTTATTTCATCAGTGGTGCATGCTGCCAGTAACTGTGCTATGTTGGACTTCATTAAGGGCAAACAAAATGCATAGATTAAGTGCTATAGTTTTACTATGAAAATAAACTGTCAAAATAGATATTCAAGATTGGCTGCGGTACGTTATGCAAGGTTACCGGGTTGCTCCTCTTACTTTCAGTTAATGTCTGGATGGAAGTAGACAGGGCTAACTCTATTTAAATGGTATGGTTGGTTTGTAAAGTAAGGCGCTGGTCTTTCGTTCCTTCCTTTTAGATTGCCATGTTGTATGCAAAATACGGGCTCTTGCATTGTCCGCCTGTAAGAACGCTGGTTGCTGATTGCTCCTCATGAGAGGAGTCTATGCTGAATATGACGCTGCAGTGCTCTTCCACTGGAAGAGGCACTTGCCGAGAGTTGGTCTGTCTCAATCCGGCTGTTTCTCCACTCACAGCAGTCAAAGCTGGGAGGAATCTGGGTCTGAGATGTTCTGGGTAGGCCTCCCTGTGTGGTGCGCTGATTGGCCAACATGCTGCCTGAGCCGGGCTTAGAGACATCCAAGTTATGCTGCCATCCACATTCCAGATCCTTGCTGATTAGATGAGAGTTTCGACCAAAGATTTTTAGTCCCAGGCAAACAACTGTTCCATTGATTGTCCTCACTGTTAGTTTTAGCGAGACATTGGGAGTTGGTTTTCCTATGGCAGGAGGAAAGGAGGAACATTTCCTTAGATTCGGCTTCACTTGCTAGATGAGTAGGGCCTCCAGGATCTTCAAAGTTCTGTAGTCCGGGGCAGTGTTGATGATCTTGGTATTCTTTATATTGCCACGTCATACGTGCTTGTTGTTTACAGGGAATTTCTGGGTTTTAATGGCTCTCTGTTGAATTTGGCAAGGCAATCTTTTAGATAGTCTTATCGTCATCATTCCACTATAACGACCAAGGCATTCATGAACTTGACATTGGTAAGAATAAACGACATTAGACTTCTTCAGAAAATCGTGCACGAGAGGAGCTGGGTTATTCATCATTATGAGGAATCTTGTCCTTGTAGTTGGGTTATAGATAATGAAAATTGATTTCAGTGTCTTCTTGAACAAATGTGACATTTTTGATGGTGTCTTTCATGGAAGTATCCTCTTGCTGGTATTGAAGGTACATAGTACCTTTGTAGTGAAGTTTAATCTGGAGGTTGTGTTCCCGAGGCAGGGCTTGATCTCATACAAGTCTCAAACATTGTTCATGTGAACCTGGGTAATCCTATCTATCTCATTCTGGGTCTCTGTCCAGGAGGAATAATGGAAGAGGGTCCTACGTATGTAAGATCTGATGGTGGAGGTTTTTTTACCTAGGGGGACATTGGCTGTCAGAATTCAAGCAGAGTCCTAGGTTCGTGAGCTTCATATAGACAGTAGTATAAAAACTATACTTAGCAATTGAGACAAGAGTATTAAGGAAAGGGAAACAGGATCGGTCATCATGCTCTTAAGTGAATCTAAGGAAATTATACTCCATGGATGTCTTACATACTTCATCAATGCATTGAGAAGAATAAACTTTCACGAAGGGGACTTCAATATAGCAGAAATATATTTCCGGGTGATTTATATATGCTAAAACTCTCTCCTTTATGACGCCTATGTAAAAGTTGGGAAGAAGGACACCAAGGTAGAGCCCGCCCCAACGCTATTCTGTTGTATGTACATGTGCCCTCAGTGGGTGGTAAAGGGGCCTTCTTAGTATATACAGTATCTCCAAAATGGTGTGAAGGGCATGCTCCGAAGTTTTCATAGGTCAGGTCAGATTATCTTTGCAGACTCTGTTCAGGATCAGTTGGATGGTGTCATTTACGGGGATATTCATGAGAAAGGATGGTGATCAGGATTTCCAACGAATATCACGCTGTATTTGTCAGCTTCATATGGGGTGAGGAGAGGGTTGAGTCTCTTGGCCAGGTTGTAAGTTGGCGTATGGACCTGGATTATTATAAGGCAGAGTAAGTTCCCTGCCGTATGGGTTTTTACGTTTCCATAGAGGTAACCCAGCTTGTAATCAACAGTGATATTATGAAAGTAGATAGCACTGAAGGTCATGTTGATGACTTCTAAAGTTTGGTTAGCTCTCTGTTTGATATCCTCTGTAGGGTTAGGTGTCAGATGCTCGAATTTTCATGTGTAAACACGAATAGTATCTAGTTTCTCATAGTAGTGTTTTGTGTCAATAAGGACATGCGCTGCAGTCTTGTTGGCTCTCCATATGGTAATGTCAGCTTTATCTCTGAGTTCTTTTACAACGATCTTCATGGAACTGGGAAGCAATATCACTAGTGTACTGGCCATAGTCTGTGAGTCCCTCAGCAGGCAGGAGTGACTGGAGAGCATCAGTAGTAGAAAGGGTTCCTTTCTCTCAGTAGTTGAGAATGGAGTGTATGAAGAATTCAACCGCTAGCCTCTTGTCCCTTGGCCTGCGGCAAGATATAAAAGGTTAGTTCCGGCCTACCTTGAGGTTCTCGTCCTGGGTGGGAGAAGCAGAAAAAATCCAAATATTGATGTACTTTTGTCTTATCTCAAGGATATGTCTCTTTCTGTCATTGATAGAAATTAGCTTTTTACTAATGGATTTAATTTTCGACGCTAAATTACCCTAAAACGGACTAGGAAACCATATTGGGGGGTGGGAGGACTTTAGAAAAATCAGAGACAAGAAATAGTCACAAAAAGAGGAAGGAGTAAAACAAAGTTGATATTTTGAGATATTTAAATCTCTCTCTCTCTCTCTCTCTCTCTCTCTCTCTCTCTCTCTCTCTCTCTCTCTTTGAAAGTATGATTTTGGAATCCTATACCACAGCACCAAAATGTTTTCGGATGCCAAAGGGAAAACGTTCGTCCCTCCAAATATTGAAAAATAAACCCCCCAAAATTGAAAGTTTTTTGTTCGCACCAAGAGAAAATCAGATATATAGTTATGATATGTTTGTTCGTTTTATTCTCTCGCCAATTTATCTATATTTCTATACGGAATATTTTTCTATTAAAAAATGCACATAAAACGTAGTCTATATTTCCAAGGTACGGTATTTTTACATTTTCCTATTGCCGCCTTGAATGTCTCCATGTCATATTCCCATCTCTTTTGTATTCAGTTTTCTAAATGCATCATGTTTAGACACATTTGTAGGCTTTGGGTACTGATAAACTTTTCATCTCAGTGCATAATACACTCATGAAATCTTAGTGAATTTTCTCTATATTGGGTAGATATGCAATTAGCAATGCAAGACTCTGATAAACATTATTTCATTATACCAAAATACTGTTCAGCACTTCGTTCTTCCACCGATACAACTGTCATGAACACAACCTTCTCCCTTTATATCCTTCGTGAGTCGCAGGGGTTTTGGTAGGTCTTTGAGTTTTCGGTTAGATCTTCATCGGTTTGTTTAATGATCAACATAAACTGAGTTGAGAATTCTTTCACTAAATTGTTGAAAATTGTAAATTACAAGTTACTATCTTTGGGGAGCGTATTCCAGAGCTCCAGTTACTTATCGGGATACCTGTAAACACGGGTGAATTGCCACTCAAATGCCCAAGGGAGGCAATCCGAGTGAATATATGGGTCGCTATGGAACCCACGAAGCAGTTGAAGAAAACCATAAAACTCTCTTTCTCTCTCTCTCTCTCTCTCTCTCTCTCTCTCTCTCTCTCTCTCTCTCTCTCTCTCTCTCTCTCTCTATCAATAAAAGGGTGCGGTTAGGCTATAAAACTATAGAATTAAAATAAAGTTATTAAATAGCAAAACCACAGAAATAACAATACCAGCTTCAATAATAATAATAATCACAATGAAAATGATAAAAAAAAATATCCTTCCAAACTTTTGCATTATCTAGCTAAACGAGAAGAGGCTGAAGATGTATAAATCCTATATCAATTTTCACTAAAGTATAATTTTCTGTAACTGGTAGTAGATTAGCCATTCAAACTTCTTTTGAGATTTGGGTAAATTTTTACATGGGTTTAAACTCTGTTGCTGCAATTTATATGTAAATCTAGTGTCAAAGTGCTAGAAAACATAGCTTTTCAAATAATTATCGGTGCAAATAATTTTCATAACTATTTTCATTCAACAAAGGATGTTATTCGTGTCATTAATTATTCATAGGGATTTGTCTTATCGAGTATTATTCTTACATGGTATATTTTTCGAAGGATATATCATATAAGTCGAATGGATGGATGAATTCTATGACCATTATGCTCTATTGGTATTATTCTCATTCAAAATTCTTAAAAATCCTTGACTTCATTACCAAGAAAATTTTTTCACTGCTTCAATTATCAAATTCAAGGAGTCGTTTCAAGACTGTTTTAACTTTTATTGCACTAACACAAGGAAAATTCAACATCCGAGTACGAGTATAGAACACTAATCTCTATTTTCCCGTTTCTTTTAAATAAATTTTCGTAGCAATTGAACAATTCTGGAAGATGTACGAAAAAACATATAAAATAGAGGTTATGTGTAACTGACAGTAATCTAATTTTAATATTTTTTTGGAAAATAACTTTCTCTTAGTGAAGTTTTGGTTTGACAATGAAGAACTTTTAGAAAAGACAAGTATATATATATATATATATATATATATATATATATATATGTATATATATATATATATATATATATATATATATATATATATATATATATATATATACTGTTAATTTATTCATTTTGAGAAGAAGGATGCCTATTACCTTTGAAAGGGTGACAGATCATTTTTGACTTGAAATAACTAAACTCAGTTCGGAGTTTAGTTTTGGCTTAGAAATGTAAGCGTCAACTGAATATATATATATATATATATATATATATATATATATATATATATATATATATATATAAATATATATATATATATATATATATATATATATATATATGTATTTATATATGTATTTATATATGTATATATATATATTTATATATATATATATATATATATATATATATATATATATATATATATATATATATATATATACATACATATATATATATTATACTACTTATTTATTCTTCTTAGAAGGTAACATATATTTTTTTGCTTGAAGTAAGGCAATATATATATATATATATATATATATATATATATATATATATATATATATATATATATATATACATATATATATATATACATATATATATATATATATATATATATATATATATATATATATATATATATATATATATATATTCAGTTGAGGCTTACATTTCTGAGCCAAAACTGAACTCCGAGCGTCTGTGTGTGTGTGTGTGTGTATGTGTTTGTGTGTTGGTTATTTATTATAAAATTTAGGAGTTCATATTTTTAGAGTTTTTTTCCCAGTAAATTCAACAAGCATGTCTCCAAATTTTGACATCTGACTCTAGTTATTTCTTTTGTCCGCATTTGACAAATAAATTAAGCAACGCAATTGCAGTTAAATTCTTATGTTAGTTTAAAGATATATCCAGTTCTTTCTTAAATTTTTTTAATTTCTTCCATTGTTGTTTGTGCCCACGTTTGAATGATTGCCCTTCTATAATTTTCCTTTTAATTTGATTAGCGATCCTGCCATTCTTTCACTGATACTATAAAATTTTCCAGTTACCGGTACATTACTTTTTTTTTCTTTTTGGATACCAAAACCCACTAAATTTTGTTTGTTCCTTCCATGTCCTCTGAAACAAAAGATATAACCCTCTTTTAAGTCTAGGTAAAACTCCCTACTCCTTTTGATTTCATAACACCTCTTTTAGTAACATGGCAAGATGAATGTTTCTTAGACAGGTTCTGACATGCACGTTGGAGGTTCAGTTTCCAAAGGTGGTCTGATCTAATATATATATATATATATATATATATATATATATATATATATATATATATATATATATATATATGTATATATATATATATATATATATATAAATCTATATTTATATATATGTATATATACATATATATATATATATATATATATATATATATATATATATATATATATATATACACATATATATATATATCTATCTATCTATATATATATACATATATATTTATATATATATATATATATATATATATATATATATATATATATATATATATATATATATATATATAAAACGTTCTTACGCTCTTGGTATATATTATAAGGCACTTTTTTAAAGTATATATATGCATATATATATATATATATATATATATATATATATATATATATATATATATATATATATATATATATATATATATATAATTGGGATTATTACTAGGTAAAAACGTATTTGATGCGAAACGGATATATTTTGGTTAGGCTTGTGATTCAAACTCTGTCATTTAGAAATAGTTCGTTCTGCTCTATAATTTTTCCAATACATTATTTGTATATAACAAATAAATACCATAACCTAGAGCGCAAAATTCAGAGGAAATACTGTAATATTGGAGTTTTGAATATTTGATGTCCCAAATGAAATAAAACTAAAATGAATGTGTGTGATAGTAATAACACTTTTCTTTAAATTTGATTTGAATTCGAGTTTTTCAACTTCTAGTCTAAAGATGGCAGCACACCTCCCTTATTCCATTCATATGTATGATTCCCTCCAGTTTGGAAATGGTGATAAAAAATTCTTATTTGTGATTATATATGGCAAATAGGAATTATAATTAGTTCCAATTAAGTGGGATATTCTTGGTTATTTTTAAATAAAAAATACGTCATGGAAGGCGCCAGAAGTCAAGCATTGAAGAGCTCTACATATTGTTTATGTCCATGTCCAATAGATGGCCTTAGTAGTAGAGCATCAAATAGCTAATTATCCCAAACCTCCACTCATTATAATATCTATTACTTCATTTTTGTCGCTATTTGGGTGCAAAATTGATCGACAATTGATGGCTGTGAAATTAATTTTCATTGTTGTACTGCCAACAACTCAATTCTTAGGAAATTACAATTTCCACTATAAATCTTACAGATATATTTCCTAAGCAAACAACCGTTAGTTCAATTACATTGGGGGGTAAGTGCGGGTCGTCAGAAAGTGCCATATGTATTGAAATCGGTGAGAGAATCAAGTAATTACACAGTTATTTGATCATATTTTCAATTATCTTTTTATGAAATAAAAAGATAATGGATATGTTTCATTGCATGACATGTATTGTTAGTAAAAACTACGTAGAATTTTTATTGCCACATTGCGAAAAGCATAATACCTCCCCCCACCCCCTTTCATCTGACAAGTTTTACTTTACCTCCAATAGATGGCATCAGAGGCATCTTGTCTGAAGTAATTTAGTGAATTATTTTACGAGCACGTGTGTCAAAAAAGTTTGGTAGGAAGATAGAGGGTAGGGAATTGGTAGTTGGTAAATTGTCCAACAATCGTTTCCTTATTAGGAATGGATATTTTTATCAGATAATTATATGAATTTTTCATATGCTTTTGGAAGCAACCTGAATTTACTTATAAAAGTATTTTTTATTTCCTTTCCTCATCAGAACACATGGATGGTAAGTCATTTCCCTGTACAAGTGACCAAGGTAACAATCATCAGCATAGTAAAGGTGGGTGGGACGAATTTTGGACAGCGATGCCAAATGTAAATTCTTTGAGTGGAGGATATCATTATTCATTATAAATTCGAATCATTCAAGGAGAAATAGTTATATGCAAGAAGGTGCATGAGTAATATGTAAGTTGATGTTCTTATAATCAGCGTATTCATCATTGAGAAATTGTGTAATGAAAAGGAAAATAGTCATATTCATGTGTCTTCGCCACGCCTGACTGAGTTATGTCATCCACCTACGAATTTGTGTTTGTTAATAAGGTCGTTCCAGAGTGTAAATCAGTTATAAAACAAACCTTATCGTTATTTTATCAGTAAATGCATGCATGTCAGTAAAGCGGTTTTTGTATAACGTAGTTTAAAGGAACCCAATATGGATATATAACATATAACTTTAATGTTTCCCTTCACTGTCAATGGCCACGGTCTCCCTTTGTCAATGATAAGCAAATCGGGAATTTATATTATCAAAAAAATCATTTTGAAAGATGGTTGAGAGAGAGAGAGAGAGAGAGAGAGAGAGAGAGAGAGAGAGAGAGAGAGAGAGAGAGAGAGAGAGAGAGAGAGAGAGTGGCCTTCTATATAACAGGGATGCTTGTGATCTCTGCAAATTTATCACAGGAGACGAAATATACCTAAAACAAGAAGAACAAATGTTCATATATAGTTGAAGTGTGGATGTTGCATCAAGATATTAGATAAATATTATTTTTATTTTTCAATATTTATTTTTTTTGCACAAATATTGATTGCGATGTTTTTAAGGAATTTGGTGCTAGGATATGATAGTTTGGAGGCACGGAAATGTAAGCATACATGCTCATATTGTGTCCGGGATTAAAGAGATTATAAATTAAGTCCCACTCTATAAAAACGTTTATTTCAAAAGAAGGGTTTTTCCTATAACAATATCAAAGTCATTTTAAATCATTGCCAATAAATAGCAAGAAAGGTTTCCTTTTTTCACTTTTTGGATTCGATGGGAAGGTTATGAAAGATTATGTATTGATTGATGTCAACAATTACTGCTGGAGATTTTTCAATGTATTGAGAACGTTTTTCGAATCAATTAGAAATACCCAATGATCGATAAAATTGGGAATAAAGGTTGGTCTAAACAGTCAAATGTTTATCCTTATTACTATCGGTCATAAGTTCGAGTCCTTAGTACCCTGGCCTTAGCCTGGCAGAAATATTCATCATTAAAGAAATTTACCTAAGCCTTTGAGATCCCAAGGCAAAGCGGATTCGATATTACGGGGCAATTGTAATTTCTTGAATAAATGATTCATACATACACACACACACACACACACACACATATATATATATATATATATATATATATATAATATATATATAATGTATATATATATATATATATGCATGTATATATATATATATATATATATATATATATATATATATATATATATATATATATATATATATATATATATATATATAAATATATATATATATATATATATGTGTGTGTGTGTGTATGTATGTTTGTATGTATGTATATATATGTATATATACATATATATATACATAAATATATATATATATATATATATATATATATATATATATATATATATATATAAATATATAAATATAATATTGAATATGTATCACCAACCCTCGCGATTTTATTCAATGTAAATATCAATCACAATGGCATTTGATATCGAATTCTACCTTTGGAAATGTATATCCGCTGAAAATTATTTAATATTTTATGCTTCTGGCAGAGCAAGGATTCGATCCTTGGGACTGAGCCGAAACGATACCTGTATGGATGACTATACCAAGCGAGCTATCAAGAGATTTAGATCATTTCATTGTTTTCTAAGTTTTTAGTTTGGGTTGAAGATGCAGATGCAAAAGGTTAATACTTGCATGACCATCAGATTTAATACTTTTCTTATTATAGAAAGTGAGATTCTACTTTCCATAATATCATTTTGTTTGCTAAAAGTTTCCAATCCCATACCTATGGTTCTTTTAATTTTCGTCTTATGTCTTTTGGAAAAATTTAATGTTTCTCATAAATAGAAATATTAATAAAAAATCTCTAGAGATTGGTTCATAACCCTTATTAATTATATCTCTGCATTTGCATTATGCATTGCCTTAGTTTTACACATGTCAATTTTTATTTTTATTTTTCTGCTTTCTCTGTTCAAATCTTTTATCATATTTTGAATTTCTTCCGATGACTCACTAAATAGAACTAATCTTTATGCATATCTTACTTTGTTACGTTATTATCTAATTATAAATAATCCTGCATTTACCCAATCAAAAGTTTTAAAATCTTGTAAAAATGCTCTCAAGTTCTTAGGAGAGATGGTGTCTCTTTCTTACTCCTTTTGTCAACCGGAATTTTCTCACATTATGTATTTCTTGTATTGTTTTACCTCATGTATGAATACCTATACGTGTTCTAACTTAAGAATTATCTATTCGTTGTATATGAAGGGTTTTCATCACTGCTGAAGTTTTAACACAATCAAAAACCTAATCATAGTGTTTATTTTTTCCATTATCTAGTTAATTAGGTGGATATAGTCAGTTATTGAATGCCCATTTCTGAAGCCTGTCTGACTTTTTTTTTTTTTTTCAGGTTTTTAGCGTTTTCCTTTTTGTCACTTAGTATAATGATAAAGTTTTCCAAGCTGCAGAAGGTATAGAGCATTACACACACAAACACACAAATACACACATAAACACACACATATATGCACACACACACACACACACACACACACATATATATATATATATATGTATATATATATATATATATATATATATATATATATATATATATATATATATATTTTTGGGCTCAAGCCATGTCGTCCTGATGGAAGTTCCTATAGGGTAGCTTCCTAGGGTATATTACAACTACGGCGATATTCCCAGAGAATTTACCTTAAGGTACCAGATTTCTAACTCCTGGAGCGAATATCCCTCATGGCTGGCATCGGTTGTGTACCTTTGCCGGCCAGCTAATGTCAGCCCTTGTCTGCCAGTTGCTAGGAGCAGTGGCCGGCAGCCGGGTGCTACCTTGTGTAGCCGACATTGGCTGTTGCCGGCCGGCAGTTACTGCCGGCCGGCACATGCATTTGAACCAACGTTCTGCCGCCTTATAGCTGTTAAGTAGTATACTTTAAAGCTAGTTATGGTGTGTGCCGGCCGGCACATAACCTCCTATACTGTACCAGTATTCTTCAGTATAACATATACTGTGAGAGGAAAACTATAGTATAAGTTTTGGTACAGCACTGTGTGTTCTAACACTTTTGTGTTGTCTTGCACAGCCCTTTGCTGTTGACTTACAGATAAGAAAGTGAGTTCTTTCTTGTCTATTATCCAGGATTTTAAAATCATTGCTTAGGTGTGAGCTCCACCTGTTTCCTCTGGAAACTTTGCATTGGTTATTCTAGAAGAGATTAACCATTCGATTTTATTATCTGGAAGGCTGCAACAATTGGTTGTGAAGGAAACACAAGTGTGTGTCTTTCCTTTCTGAATTGTTATGCTAAACTGTGCATATCCAGTGATACATAGTTCACTTGATACTCATGGAAATTTTCTTCTCTTTGCAGGAGGTACGTCTGAAGTGCGGAAGTGCTTTCTGCAACGTCCGCAGTAAGAACCTCTGCGGACACGGATTATGTAGGAGGCACGCAGCATGCGCTGCCTCCAAAGGTGAGCTCCGGTATTGGGACCCCCAGGTATGTACCGTGTGCTCTAACCTGATTACTGAAGCTTTTGATTCCCCTAGGACAGCGGAATCAAGGGATATAGCAAAGGGGAAGCTTCGCACCTGGGTAAGGGGCTTCCAGAAGAACACCTCTGGACCTTATCTTCCAAGTGAGAAGATGAGGGCTTACCTTTTCCCTAGGGCATCAGCTGATGCAGTGATTCCCCAGCCTCAAGAGGAGATCCCCCTAGTTCAGATCCAGGTGGATGCTGAAGTGGCGGTCGCCGTGCAAGACATCCAGTTGGGCGACAGGATGTCAGACGTGTCCGAGCATCTGGAGGAAGACCTCCTGGCAGGAGGCCAGGATGAAGATCAAGCCCCAGACATCGTAGAGGAAGAAACCAACGAGGTGTCGGCTGCTCCGGTTCTGATCCCTGAACCTATTCCCTCAACATCGTCCGCTCTCCCAGTAGAGCTGGGACAGGCCCTCTCCTCCATTGTTGGAATGATCCAACAAATGCAGAAGGAGAATATGGAGAAGGCGGCTGCAATGGAACTGCGGATGTAGGAGCTTGCAGCATCACGTGGGCCCCAGAAAAGGCTCAATGTGAAAGACCTTTCCTTGTGCTCAGATGCTAACCCGTGGAGATGTGCCGAGCACATGCCGATGACGACTGGAAAGATCGTCATGTCGGATAAGCTGGGTTCAGTTCCCCTTGAGGAAGTGGAATTCTGGCCCAGCAAAGGGTCATATCCGGACTGTTATGTCCGGTTGAGGAAGGAACCAGCCTCAAAGGAGAAGACAGAGCCAAAGGAGGTCATAGTGATGGACCATACTAAGGCTCAGGCTTTGCTTTCATCTTCGATGAAAGAGAGGGGCTTCTCTAACTCAAAAGTTACTGCACTGAGTAAGAAGATCCCTTCCTTTGTGTCCTCTCCTGCTACAGCCTTCCCCTTTTTGCAGAAAGGGTTTGCGGCTGTATTAAAAGCAGTCGGGGCTGGCAAGCCTTGCCCCTCCCTGGAGGAGTGTAAACCCTTGTCGCTGGCCCTACCCATGGACCACAAGGACTGGTAGGACGTCCATCTTACCTTCTCAGTCGGGAAGTTGGAGGCTGATATTGCCGGTCGTCAGTTCGGTGAGAACCTCCCTAAGCTGTCTGACTTTCTTTTGCGGAGAGAGCTCGAGACAAAAGAAGGACTGGCTGCCTCAATGTCTCTTCAGACCACTCTTGAGACGATGGCAAGTGACCCCAAGGTCCATGAAATGTTCATGGTAGTGGCCAAGATTCATCTGGCCACAGTGACGAAGGATCTTTACAGCTTCGTTAGGGCAAGGAGAGCTTGTAGGGAGTTCGTGTTCACCTCGGCTACGGTGAGGCACGAGCCTAGGAAACTAATCTCTTCCAACATTTGGGGCAAAGACCTTTTCCCTAGCAAATTGGTCAAAGAAGTTGTGGATAAGGCCGCCACGGAGAATAGAAATCTTCTCCAAAAGTGGGGCCTGTCTATCAAGAGAAAGTCTTCCCCGGATGAGGGTGCCCAACCGAAGAGGAAGACTAAAAGGCCTAGGCTACCGTCTCGGCCAGCCAAGCCAGTTGAACAGTAACAGCAACAGCAGTTGCCGATGCCTTCAGTGCCCCAGATGGTGGCACAAACCCCGACCACTTTCCAGTGGGTACCCCAGGCTGTGTCGACACAGTCCACGGTGTTCACCCCAACGTTCGAAGGGCAGTCTACTTCCTTTCGAGCAAAGCCTAGAGGAGCAGCCAGAGGCTCGTCTAGTCGCCCCTCAAGGGGAAGGGGATTCAGGGGCGGTCGCGGTCGGGGAGGCAAGACCTCAGGACGGCAGTCCAAGTGAGATGATGCCGGTAGGAGGGAGACTTCAGAATTTTCGGGATCGGTGGACCTTCGATCCCTGGGCCCACAGCCTACTCAAGAACGGACTGGGCTGGAGCTGGTACAGCACTACACCCCCGTGCCCTCGGTTTTTTCCAACACTCCACCCCCGTTCTGGAGGAGTACGTTCAAGAACTGTTGGAGAAAAATGTGATCCGAAGGGTGAAGTCCATCAAATTCCAAGGGAGGCTGTTTTGTGTTCCTAAGAAAGACTCGGAAAAGCTCAGAGTCATTCTGGACTTGTCGCCACTCAACAAGTTCATAGTGAATTGCAAATTCAAGATGCTAACACTGCAACACATAAGGACCTTACTGCCCAAGAGGGCATATTCCGTCTCCATAGACTTGTCAGACGCCTATTGGCACGTTCCAATCAACCGTCGACTCTCCCCTACCTAGGGTTCAAGCTACAACGAAGACTATACGCCTTCAGAGCCACGCCATTCGGGCTAAATATAGCCCCAAGGATTTTCACGAAGCTTGCGAGCGTAGCTCTCAAACAATTACGCCTAAAGGGAATTCAGGTAGTAGCCTACCTGGACGACTGGCTGGTGTGGGCAGCATCCGAGACAGAATGCTTGCAAGCTTCCAGTCAAGTGATCCAGTTCCTAGAGTATCTAGGCTTCAAGATCAACAGAAAAAAGTCTCGACTTTCTCCATCTCAAAAGTTCCAGTGGCTAGGAATCCACTGGGACTTAATGTCACATCGTTTCTCCATCCCGGCGAAGAAAAGGAAGGAGATAGCGGGTGCTGTCAAGAGACTTCTAGATTCCGAAAGGATATCAAGACGCGAACAGGAGAGGGTACTGGGGTCTCTCCAGTTTGCTTCGGTGACAGACCCAGTGCTAAGAGCACAGCTAAAGGATGCAACCGGAGTTTGGAGAAGTTATGCATCAAACACGCGAAGAGATCTGAGAAGACCAGTTCCGCTTCGGCTACGTACTCTTCTCAGGCCTTGGTCCCAAGCCAGACATCTAAAGAATTCGGTTCTTCTTCAGCCACCTCCCCCGTCGGTGACGATTCACTCAGACGCCTCGAAGGAGGGATGGGGAGGTCACTCTCATAGGAAAAAAGTCTAGGGGACTTGGTCCAAGCTATTCAAGACCTTTCACATAAACTTTCTAGAAGCTATGGCAGTGCTCCTTACCTTAAAGAAAGTCTCCCCGCGTCACTCGATCCACATAAGGTTGGTGATGGACAGCGAGGTAGTTGTGAGATGCTTGAAGCGACAAGGATCGAGGTCACCACCTCTCAACCAGGTGATGTTGGCCATCTTCCGATTGGCGGAAAAGAAGAAGTGGTACCTGTCGGCAGTTCACCTTCAAGGAGTCCGCAATGTGACAGCGGACGCTCTATCCAGGTTCACACCGATAGAGTCGGAATGGTCCTTTGACACAGGATCATTCTCCTTCATTCTGAACAAGTCCCAGAACTGCAGATAGACCTCTTTGCGACGAAAGACAACAAGAAGTTGCCCCTGTACGTGTCCCCGTACGAGGACCCCTTAGCGGAAGCAGTGGACACGATGTCCCTCGACTGGAACAGATGGTCCAGGATTTATCTGTTCCCTCCTCACAACCTTCTGTTGAGGGTCCTCAACAACTGAGATCCTTCAAGGGGGTAGCGGCAATAGTGACCCACAAGTGGTCGTACAGCGTGTGGTTCTCTCTGGCATTGGAACTACGACTGAAGTTTCTAGCGCTACCAGATCCAGTTCTGACCCAGCGAGTCCAGAAGTCGACTGTCTGCGCTTCATTACAGAAAACCCGGACCCTGCAGCTCATGATTTTCTCTCCCTAGCGGTGAGAAAGCGTTTCGGGATTTTGAAAGCCAGCATAGACTTCCTAGAGGAATATAAGTGCAAATCTACTAGAAGGCAATATGAGTCATCTTGGAGAAAATGGGTGGCCTTTGTCAAGGCGAAGAATCCGCAGGAGATCTCGACAGACTTCTGCTTATCTTTCTTCATCCACCTCCATGGTCAAGGGTTGGCAGCTAACACGATTTCGGCGTGTAAGTCTGCTTTGACAAGACCCATCCTATATGCCTTCCAGGTCGACCTCGGTAACGAGATCTTTAATAAAGTTCCGAAAGCCTACGCTAGGCTCAGACCTTCAGCACCTCCGAAGCCCATTTCATGGTCTTTAGACAAAGTTCTTCATTTCGCTTCTCTGTGGAGCAATGAGGAGGGTGCGTTCATGGATTTGACCCAAAAAGTTATTTTCCTATTTCCACTCGCGTCCGGGGCCAGGGTTAGTGAGATTGTAGCCCTCTCAAGAGAGGAAGGTCGTGTTCAGTTCCCGGATGGGGGAGAACTGAACCTGTTTCCGGATCCTTTGTTTCTCACCAAGAATGAGTTACCCACCAACAGGTGGGGTCCCTGGAGAATCTGCCCTCTGAAAGGAGATGCATCTCTATGTCCAGTAGAATGCCTAAAGGTCTATCTTCATAGAACTTCAGACTTCTAGGGCGGTCAACTATTCAGGGGAGAAACATCAGGCTCAAATTTATCACTGAAACAACTCAGGGCAAAAATCGCATGTTTTATTCGCAGAGCGGATCCTGACAGTACACCCGCAGGTCACGATCCGAGGAAAGTTGCTTCATCCTTAAATTTCCTTAATTGTATGGATTTTGAACATCTCCGTTCATACACTGGCTGGAAGTCTTCCAGAGTGTTCTTTCGCCACTATGCGAAGCAAGTGGAGCAACTAAAGAGTTCTGTGGTAGCAGTGGGTTGCGTCGTTAACCCTGCTGTTTAACTCTGCGAGGAACAGTGGTTTTAATTGGGACAATTAATTCCAGGGTGAGTGTGTAGTTACATTCTGTGCTACAAACTAATTGAGGGCACTGAGGTGCCCACGTTGACTGTTCCTCTTCCAAAGGTGAACCTAGCATAAGTGCAGACATGTGTGCCGAGCGTTTCTAACGCTAATGTAACTGATTAGTAATACAGACTTTCCTGACCTTCATACCTCGGTATGTTAAAAGTGGCACTAATGTTTTTCTTTCAGATAAACAAGTTCTGTTTACTATCAGACTTATGCTTAATGTTTTTGGTTATCCTCATCTATATATATATATATATATATATATATATATATATATATATATATATATATATATATATATATATATATATATATATATATATATATATATAGAATTGTTGTTAACCTGTCTGTTTATTGTCTATCAATAAACTTGTTCTTGAGAACCTTGCGTCTCCTTCACCTGTGTCAATTTATTGATATAATTGAGCATTCATTCTATGTATATTTATCTGGGATAATTCTAATAGATTGTTCCTGTATGCAAGCTATGTTGCATTGGTTTATGCTTTGCCTTATCGGGAGGACTCCGTCCCAGAAGGGGACGGTGGCGGATTTACAAGTTTTCCTCCTATGCGGATATAAACCTTTGCCCAATACAAGTATTGTGCGGAGAACTGGTCGATATTTCATATTGACGCAGTGGTTCTTTACAAACTATGCTTTACTTAGATAGGGTGAGACCACTATATTAGCTTGCCTGGTATTCATACATAGGTATATGTACTCTTCGAGACTTTTCCAGAGTCTAGTAGGACTCTTCCCTGTAGGGGGCAGGAAGCTCTAACATGGTTTATGGTTAGTTGAAAAGATGTATAACGGTAACATCTTAGGTCTCTAGGTCTAGTCGACCGGGAAAAATTACCTCCGGGGAGTACGGCACGTTCTGAGAATCCACAGATACAGTAATGCTCTGGTATACTTCCATCAAGGCTTGAGCCCAAAAAACGGATTTTGAGCGAAGCGAAAAATCAATTTTTGGGTGAGATGGCCATGTCGTCCTGATGGACCCGCCCTTCCCTTTCTATGAAAGGGCTGTAGGACCCCTCCCTACATACAGTATCTGTAGCACCTCGTGTACGCTACAAGGAATACAGATGGCGCCAGGACTGGCGCCAGGCACGCTTACGAAACTGGAGAATAGGGAGCCTTGGGAGCGGCTCCCCCTTTTTCTTTCCCGTATTCGTTTCTTGCCAATTGACCCCTCGATACGTAATCTCTGTTTGGGGTGCAGATTGCCATGTGACGTGTCAAGCATACGTCCTCTGATATGTCGCGATATCCCTTTCATGAGGGATATTCGCTCCAGGAGTTAGAATTCTGGTACCTTAAGGTAAATTCTATGGGAATATCGCCGTAGTTGTAATATACCCTAGGAAGCTACCCTATAGGAACTTCCATCAGGACGACATGGCCATCTCACCCAAAAATAGATTTTTCGCTTCGCTCAAAATCCGTTATATATATATATATATATATATATATATATATATATATATATATATATATATATATATATATATATATATATATATATATATATATATATATATATATATATATATATATATATATATATATGTGTGTGTGTGTGTGTGTGTGTGTGTATACGTATATATACAATATCCATTCTCTATTCTTTCCTGTACTTAATCAATACAATCCTTATACCCGAGATAAAAACAATATATTTACCCTCACTACCACCTTAGACATTGTCAAAGGATTCACCGACTTAAGAGATCTCGGATTCCTGCGATTTTAAAACTATGGAATCTTATGTCCTCTTCCCCAGTGTCTCTGAAACTTTTTAATTTTTGAGAAGAAAAGCATAAAGTCCTCGGATTAGCTTTTAAGCCCAGTTTTATCGTCTTTGAAACAGCAAAAATATTTGGTTCAATCTTTATTTGTTATCGCGGAAAATTCAAGAAATGTAAATTGGGTCCTCTGTCATTACTGCCACCCTCTCTCTCTCTCTCTCTCTCTCTCTCTCTCTCTCTCTCTCTCTCTCTCTCTCTCTCTCTCTCTCTCTCTTATTTCAATGAATTTCTACATACATACATACATACATACATACATACATACAGTATATACATACATGCATACAAGAAACTACGATAAAAATGCGTGCATAAAATACATATGCACACAGAAACAAATTGATGTGTATTACACACTCGCGAACACGAATACACACACAAACACACAAACATACATATATTTAGATATATTCATATATACAGTATATATCTATATATCTATCTTTATATATATATATATATA
>NC_090746.1:91507660-91515160 GCF_036898095.1 Palaemon carinicauda
GTTGAAAAAAAATAGCTGGGCTTTATTTCTTCCTCTTTCTCTGTTGCTTTTCTTAGTATTTTCATTTTTCTAATGCTTTCTCATCCAATTATAGTTTTCCAAGTACGCTCTCTATAATGGACAATAATATTTATGTAATGTAAATATATAATGGCGGCCAGGAAATATACTTATCAATATTTTCGTTTTAGGTTTTTATACAATAATCTCATTATTATTCTTCATTATCAATAATTTTAGCGAAATATTTCCATATCACAAACCAAAGCAACATAATTTTTCACCAATACTGTTTCACAATACATAACATATAATTCTTCTGATTAATAAATGCACACTATATTCCACGTGTATTTGGTAGTATGAAGCTAATTCTCCAAGCAAGAATTAGATTCCACATGTATTGAAACTCTGGAGAATTGGAGAGAATATCGTTTGCATTGGACAATACCTCAATTTCACGGTTATCCAGACATCGGACCATTACCTGACAAGTTCCCTTGAATGGACGCTTAAAGCTAGCCATGAGGGGATATGGTCTTTTATATATTCTTAGTTAAACACGCATATATTTGAATGTATATATGAAAACAAGCAGAAAAAAAGTGATACTCTCTCTCTCTCTCTCTCTCTCTCTCTCTCTCTCTCTCTCTCTCTCTCTCTCTCTCTCTCTCTCTCTCTCTCTCTCTCTCTCTCGAAAAGTGGCTTTGACACAAGTGTGATGTAATTGCAAAAAAAGTCACTTGATATTTTGTATTTTCAAACTTGTTTCCGACTTCAAAGTAAAATGGCATTGTTTTCACAGGTCAGTTGATTCCAAGTTGTTTAAAAATAAAAAGAAAAACAAGAAGACTAACGAATATTTTCAAGTGTTTCTGACTAAAGAACCCATGTGCAGTTTATTTCTGCTTTCTCTTCAACCGGATTAATGAACATTATGTGTTTAGAATCTTAATTAAATTTTTTAATTTCGTTTATAATAAGTAAATAACTTCAAAGAAAGAATGAATTGATTACTCACCCAAGTTCCTTTTTCTTTTTTTTATCTCAGGTTCTTCATTTCTAAGTTATTGTTCGTCTCTGGGCACTTTATCCCTTTAATGATATAATCATTATGTTAATTAGTGTTAAATTATTTTTTTTTTTAAATTATAGCTTTTTGTTAAATAACTGATGTGTCAATTCTTTTGTTTATAATGCAAACTGGTGGGAAAATGATACTGTATAACGATATATACATTGCATTTTACGAATATTTATGTTCTTATTTACAACAAGAGTTTTTCATTTACTTCTATTGAAAGTATATTTTCATTCATCGAAATATCATTTCACCCACTTGCTTCTTCCAGTAAACTATAAGTTTCCAGGCAGAAAGGCTTCCTGGAAAGTTACAATACATTTTTCCGGTTCTGTGCCATTACTGGAATTTCAACTCATTTTCAAGGAACTTCACCAGCTGCCTAGGAATGTAAAATAGTTTTCATATAACTTTAACTAATAGATAGGCTACGTAACACACTTGTGCAACAGCTATTAGAATGATAACCAAAGATTATCTAGAAAAAAAAAATATATTGAATTCTGTTTCTTAGAAAATAAGTTCTTCATATCCTCGTCACATGAATAATATCGTTATATCACTTCAATGCTCAGTGATTCCTCAACCCGTAATGATCTGACAATTATGAATCTTTTGTGTTTCGTGATCCTTTTTCACGCAATGAAGCCTTTTGTTTTATTTCAACATAGAAGAGTAAAGTAAAATCTTAAATGGCACAAGGATTTTCTTTACAGTGACAAAAGTTTTATATACTGAAGGATCAACGGTAGGATACCTATACCTTCCGTATGTTTACGTTTCTTCCTTTCATACCCGAGCTGTACGAACAAAGGCCGATACTTACATGATAAGGGACAAAACTATAAAGTTCATCTCAACGTTTATAGATGACTTTGATGAAATAGAATTTTCCACTTTCATTAACTGAATGTTGATAAAGACATCATTTACCACAGACGTGCCTGGGAAATGATCCATCAAAATATGATTTGGAGGATCAAGAATTGATTCTTAAAGCCTCAGAGGATACTTGTTTTTCATGTGTTATCAAATCTCTCTCTCTCTCTCTCTCTCTCTCTCTCTCTCTCTCTCTCTCTCTCTCTCTCTCATGCGTCATACTGTCTCATTATCAGATCAAGAAAATTTCCCTAGTTGCCTAGAACATAATGATAAATGATTCTACTATTGACATCGTAACATTCATTAAATGTCGAATATTTACGTTAAGCAAGATCAACAATTTATAGCGAAAAGATTGTTATTTTAAAGTATTTGATAATGATAAACACAGAGGGTAAGATACATACAACAACAACCTGTTTTTTACTAAAATGCGGCCGAGAACAGTATATTTTTACGGGGAATTACCGATCAAAATTACGGTTTTTTAACAGTGCAGTATAATATACAAATGTTATCTCTCAGGTTTGCTAAAGATGAAACAAGTTCGGGATAATGATGAATGATGGTGTAATTTGATGATATTTGAGTATCTTGAATAACATAGGAAACTTAACCTGAGCTCGTTTATGATATATAGAAACCTCAAGTCAACTTTATCATAGACCAGCAAGACTAATTTAATATCGTCTTATTTACCTTTTATTTTCCGTTGACATTCCTTCTCCGAAACTAACAATATCTTCAACAAGAGTCAGTAACATGAAACTTGAGTTAATATTGTTGTCTCTGTTGATGCTAATCTTTACTTCCCCGGAGATATTGGCAAACATTCTTGCTATGCAATCAGTCTTGTGCAAACAAGACTAATTCATTGATCTCCTTTGGTGAAACCAACGCTGACTTGCAATGACAAGCTGATATTACAGTTGATGGATGTTCTACCAAAGACATGAAATCCCTAAAACATGTTTTGAGTTGGATATGAAATTGTCGCTCATTTTGTATCACATAAAGAAATTAATGCAAATAATGAATAATATTACCAGTTTCCATTTGGTATTTGGTATTGAGATTATAGGAAGCTTATTCAAATTTTTTGGAAGACAAGCAAGTTTTCTCAGATATTTGGAAGATCAAAGACATTGTATTTATTTTTGTTTTCTTGTAGCGGATACCTTAAGAGTGGCAGCATTTGTTTATGATTTTTTCATTACTTTTTTATGTATATGTAATTAATAGTAGATTAACATGAAATCCCAACCACCGTTGATAATACCAAATGTTAAGTAATTGCTATTTGTTTCTAGATATACTTGTCATATTATTTTAGCTTATTGAATTTTAAAATGTATATTCAACTGATTAATGAGTTACTATTATTATTATTATTATTATTATTATTATTATTATTATTATTATTATTATTATTATTATTATTATTACTATTATTATTATTATTATTATTATTATTTCAAAAATAATGATTGCTTCCTTAGTTGTATTTATTTTGCAATGGAGCTTCTCAATGGCTCGGATTTTTTTTTATTTCATCAGTGGTGCATGCTGCCAGTAACTGTGCTATGTTGGACTTCATTAAGGGCAAACAAAATGCATAGATTAAGTGCTATAGTTTTACTATGAAAATAAACTGTCAAAATAGATATTCAAGATTGGCTGCGGTACGTTATGCAAGGTTACCGGGTTGCTCCTCTTACTTTCAGTTAATGTCTGGATGGAGGTAGACAGGGCTAACTCTATTTAAATGGTATGGTTGGTTTGTAAAGTAAGGCGCTGGTCTGTCGTTCCTTCCTTTTAGATTGCCATGTTGTATGCAAAATACGGGCTCTTGCATTGTCCGCCTGTAAGAACGCTGGTTGCTGATTGCTCCTCATGAGAGGAGTCTATGCTGAATATGACACTGCAGTGCTCTTCCACTGGAAGAAGCACTTGCCGAGAGTTGGTCTGTCTCAATCCGGCTGTTTCTCCACTCACAGCAGTCAAAGCTGGGAGGAATCTGGGTCTGAGATGTTCTGGGTAGGCCTCCCTGTGTGGTGCGCTGATTGGCCAACATGCTGCCTGAGCCTGGCTTAGAGACATCCAAGTTATGCTGCCATCCACATTCCAGATCCTTGCTGATTAGATGAGAGTTTCGACCAAAGATTTTTAGTCCCAGGCAAACAACTATTCCATTGATTGTCTTCACTGTTAGTTTTAGCGAGACATTGGGAGTTGGTTTTCCTATGGCAGGAGGAAAGGAGGAACATTTCCTTAGATTCGGCTTCACTTGCTAGATGAGTAGGGCCTCCAGGATCTTCAAAGTTCTGTAGTCCGGGGCAGTGTTGATGATCTTGGTATTCTTTATATTGCCACGTCATACGTGCTTGTTGTTTACAGGGAATTTCTGGGTTTTAATGGCTCTCTGTTGAACTTGGCAAGGCAATCTTTTAAATAGTCTTATCGTCATCGATCCACTATAACGACCAAGGCTTTCACGAACTTGACATTGGTAAGAATAAATGATATTGAACTTTTTCAGAAAATCGTGCATGAGAGCAGCTAGGTTATTCATCATTATGAGGAATCTTGTCCTTGTAGTTGGGTTATAGATAATCAAAATTGATTTTAGTGTCTTCTTGAACAAATGTGACGTTTTTGATGATGTGTTTCATGGAATTATCCTCCTGCTGGTATTGAAGGTACATAGTACCTTTGTAGTGAAGTTTAACTCTGGAGGTTGTGTTCCCGAGGCAGGGCTTGATCTCATACAAGTCTCAAACATTGTTCATGAGAACTTGGGTAATCCTATATATCTCCTCCTGGGTCTCTGTCCAGGAAGAATAATGGAAGAGGGTCCTACGTATGTAAGATCTGATGGTGGAGGTTTTGTACCTAGTGGGACTTTGGCTGTCATAATTCAAGCAGAGTCCTAGGTTCGTGAGCTTCATTTAGACAGTAGTATAAAAACCAAACTTAGCAACTGCGACCAGAGCATCAAGGAAAGGGAAACAGGATTGGTCATCATGCTCTAACGTGAATCTAAGGAAATTATGCTCCATGGATGTCTTACATAATTCATCAATGCATTGAGAAGAAGGAGCTTTCACGAAGGGGACTTCAATATAGCAGAAATATATTTCCGGGTGATTTATATGTGCTAAAACTAGTACATACAGTATCTCCAAAATGGTGTCGAGTGGATGCTCCGAAATTTTCATAGGTGGGGTCAGATTATCTTTGCAGACTCTGTTCAGGATCAGTTGGGTGGTGTCATTTACAGGGAAATTCATGAAAAGGGATGGTGATCAGGATTTCCAACGAATATCACGCTGTATTTGTCAGGATCATATGGGGTGAGGAGAAAGTTGAGTCTCTTGGCCAGGTTGTAAGTTGGCGTATGGGACCCAGAATTATTATAAGGCAGAGTAGGTTCCCTGCCGTATGGGTCTTTACGTTTCCATAGAGGTAACCCAGCTTGTAATTAACAGTGATATGCTGAAAGTAGACAGCACTGAAGATCATAATGATGACTTCTAAAGTGTAGTTAGCTTTCTGTTTGATATCCTCTGTAGGGTTAGATGTCAGATGCTCGAATTTTTGTGTCAACATGGATAGTATCTAGTTTCTCATTATAGTGCTTTGTGTCAATAAGGATACGCGCTGCCTGCGGCAGGATATAAAATGTTAGTTCCGGCCTAGCTCGAGGTTCTCGTCCTGGGTGGGCGAAGCAGAGAAAATCCAAATATTTATACACTTTTGTCTTATCTCAAGGATCTGTTTCTTTCTGTTGTTGATATAAATTAGCTTTTTGCTAATGGATTTAATTTTCGACGCTAAATTACCCTAAAACAGACTAGGAAACCATATTGGGGCGGGGGGGACTTTAGAAAAAAAAGAGACAAGAATTAGTAACAAAAAGAGGAAGGAATACAAGAAAGTTAATATTTTGAGATATTTAAATCTCTCTCTCTCTCTCTCTCTCTCTCTCTCTCTCTCTCTCTCTCTCTAAAAGTAAGATTTTGGAATCTTATATCACAGCACCAAAATATTTTCTGATGCCAAAGGGGAAAACGTTCGTCCCTCCAAATATTGATAAATAGACCACCAAAAATTGAAGTATGTTTTGTTCGTTCCAAGAGAAAATCAGACATAGTTATGATAGTTTTGTTCGTTTTATTCTCTTGCCAATTTACCCATATTTCCATACGGAATATTTTTTTTCTATTCCAAAATGGACATAAAACGAAGTCTATATTTTAAAGGTACAGTATTTTTACATTTTCCTATTTCCGCCTTCAATGTCGCCACGTTATATTCCCATCTTTTTTTGTATTCAGTTTCCTAAATGCATCATGTTTAGACACTTTTGTAGGCTTCGGGTACTTATAAACATTTAATTTCAGGTGCATAATACATTTGTGAAATCCTGGGGAATTTTCTCTATAATGTGTAGTATGCATTTAGCAATGCAACACTATGATAAACATTATTTCTTTATCCCAAAATACTGTTCAGCACTTCCTTCTTCCACCGAGGGCATTATTCTAGTGTAGATTTCAGGTACTGATAAACATTTAATTTCAGGTGCATAATAAATTCATGAAATCCCAGGTAATTTTCCCTATAATGGGTAGGTATGCAATTAGCAATGCAAGACTATGATAAACATTATTTCGTTATACCAAAATACTGTTCAGGACTTCCTTCTTCCACCAAGGCATTATTCAAGTGTAGATTTCAGGTACTGATAAACATTTAATTTCAGGTGCAAAATACATTCATGAAATCCTAGGGAATTTTCCCTATAATGGGTAGATATGCAATTAGCAATGCAAGAGTTTGATAAATATTTCGTTATGCCAGAATATTGTTCAACATTTCGTTCTCCCACCGAGGGCATTATTCAAGTGTAGATTTCAGGTACTGATAAACACTTAATTTCAGTGCATAATACATTCATGAAATCCTAGGGAATTTTTCATATAATTGGTAGATATGCAATTAGCAATGCAAGACTGTGATAAACATTATTTCGTTATACCAAAATACTGTTTAAGGTTTCGTTCTCCCAACCGAGGGCAATATTCAAGAAGGACGAACAAACACGTTAAGAATATTAAGCAGAACAGTTCCCTTAAATCTTCCTGCTATAAATTGTGTTAACGATACAACTGTCATGAACACAACCTTCTCCCTTTATTTCCTTCGTGAGTCGCAGGGGTTTTGGTAGGTCTTTGAGTTTTCGGTTGGATCTTCGTCTGTTTGTTTAATGATCAACATAAACTGAGTTGAGAATTTCTTTCACTAAATTGTTGAAAATTGTAAATTACAAGTTACTATCTTTGGGGAGCGGATTCCAGAGCTCCAGTTACTTATCGGGATACCTGTAAACACGGTGAATTGCCACTCAAATTCCCAAGGGAGGCAATCCGAGTGAATATATGGGTCGCTATGGAGCCCGGGAAGCATTTGAAGAAAACCTTAAAACTCTCTCTCTCTCTCTCTCTCTCCTCTCTCTCTCTCTCTCTCCTCTCTCT
>NC_090746.1:91525160-91535160 GCF_036898095.1 Palaemon carinicauda
ACGTGAGTCTTTTTATAGTTTATTTATGACATATTTGTTTTTGATGTTGTTAATAGTTTATATGTGACATGTCTGTTTTGACGTTGTTACTTTTTTTTAAATGATTTGTTGTTAATTTATTCTCTTCATTTATTTATTTCCTTATTTCCTTTCCTCACTGGGCTATTTTTCCCTGTTGGAGCCCCTGGACTTATAGCATCTTGCTTTTCCAACTAGGGTTGTAGCTTGGATAATAATAATAATAATAATAATAATAATAATAATAATAATAATAATAATACAATCATTATACCCGAGATATAAACAATATTTTTACCCTCACTGCCACCTTAGACATTGTCAAAGGATTCACCGACTTAAAGGATCTCGGATTCCTGCGATTTTAAAACTATGGAATCTTATGTCCTTTTCCCCAGTGTCTCTGAAACTTTTTAATTTTTGAGAAGAAAAGCATAAAGTCCTCGGATTAGCTTTTAAGCCCAGTTTTATCGTCTTTGAAACAGCAAAAATATTTGGTTCAATCTTTATTTTTTATCTTGGAAAATTCAAGAAAGATAAATTGGGTCCTGTGTCATTACTGCTCGACCTCACTCTCTCTCTCTCTCTCTCTCTCTCTCTCTCTCTCTCTCTCTCTCTCTCTCTCTCTCTCTCTCTCTCTCTCTCTCTCTGATTTCAATGAATTCATATATATATATATATATATATATATATATATATATATATATATATATATATATATATATATATATATATATATATATACATACATACATACATACATACATACATACATACATACGAGAATCTGCTAAATTTGTTGGAGATTGTTTCGTTATCATACCATGATTCATGTCCATACATTAACACCGATCTCTCAGAATTGATATCTAGTCTGATTTTTATTCGTAATTTTAGGCAATTTTAGTTCCAAATTAACTAGCCATTGTCTGTATTGGAAATCATAATTCCTAAATACTTAAATTTTCTACCAAATTCATACTTTCTCCTTCAGATGAAATTTTAGCTTTCACTGCATCTGCCGTTGTCACCATCTCTGTCTTTCTTCTATTTGTTTTGAGCATAGTCTCTTGTCATATTTCCTTAATTCGGGTAAGCAGATCTTATGGTGTTCTTCTAATAAGGACAGCATCATTAGCATATTCTAAGGATGCTAATATCCCATGACCAATCCAGTCCAATCCTTCTCCACCATCTCCAACTGTTCTAAGCAGTACAACATCCATGAAGAGGATAAACACCATAGGTGACAACACACTCCCTTGGAGTACTCCGCTGCTCACTGGAAATTTATTTGATAGGACTCAAAAAACTTCAACTTTGCACTTGCTATGCTCATTAACAGACTTAATCAATAATTTCTGTCTTTGGCTTCTTTCTATAGTATCCCATGTATGATTTGATATTCCTAGCTTTCTCCTTGTAACTGCATGTTCCAAAACTTCACTACCAAGACTGATGTATGTTCTTAACATCACACCAGTCTCCATTAATTCTCTTCTCTTCGTCCTTTAAAGTCTGTAATACTGCCAACCCATTCCTACATTCAATGTCAAATGTTTCTCTGTGCTTATATCCTAAAAGCTCAATTTTATCAAACCTAGTTATCTTATTTACATTTTTGTTGTGTAATTTCCGGTTTAATTTCAGTGAGGCATTGCGGGGCTGGTGAATGTAGGTCACTACATGTATCTGCACCTCTATTTATCACATAGATTATTATTATTATTATTATTATTATTATTACTATTATTATTATTATTATTATCATTATTATTATTATCATTATTATTATTATTCTAGTTGAGTTGAAAGTAATAGCTGCATTGTCAGAGTTTATTTTTTTATCCAATTTTTCTATTTTCCAGATAATTCTCTTCTCTAGAGCGCTGCAATCAGCCAGCAGACTTGAAAAATTCATCAGTCAGGTGAATGACAAAATCGGGAAGACTTCTCAAGTATATTCTCACAAAATATAAGTAAAACTTTCGATACAAAATGGTAGAAACTATGACGCGTTTTGAGGATAATTCCTTCCTCGTCTTCAGGTAGAGAGTGAGGTGGATGCTGCAGTCAGGGGGTATATATACCTAGGATCAGGATTACAGGTGAGGGGCCTCGGATTTTCATCTGGTGTCTGGTGTACGGCGAGCTCGGCCGGGATTGCCAGTCTGTGACGTCATCAGGAGCCCTGAATTTTGATTGGCAGAGGCGCGCTCTGAGCCAGCCAGGCTGCTCTCCTGCTCAGCAAACTGTCCCACGTGGCCGAGATCATTTCCTATTCTGGCGTCAAAATTCGGGGTATTTTCGTGGTTTGAGGTGTCTTCATTAGGTCCTCTATGATGGGGGTTTCTTGATGTATCGATACGGCAGCTTGATGGTAACAAAGACATCTCTTTAGTCGTATTAAGGGTGGGTTTATCTCGCTGTATCAGTAGAGTTTCTAGGATGCGTAAACATCGTCTATCTGGGGCGCCACCAATAATCTTGGTATTACTAACAATGTCAGCTCGATAAATATGGATGTTGTGTCTTTGTAGGGCATGATTCTTTATAGACCCTTGCTGTGCGTGGCAAGAAATTCTCTTGGAAAGACGCATAGTCGTCTTGCCAATATAATTCCCGGGACAACCACGGAAAGGGCATTGATATGCATATATAATATTCGTCTTCTTTAAGAAATCCTGCTCCGGTGGTGCTGGGTTATTCCTCATAATAAGGCTTTTCGTCTTGGTTGTTTGGTAATATTTAATGAAATCCAATTTCTTGGTGTCTTCAGTTGGGAATACATTATTCTTGATGATTTCTTTCATTGCCTTCTCGTCTTGCAGGTAATTCGGATACATATGTCCTTTATAAAATAGCTTGATGTTATTGCTACTGTCGGGTCTCTCGGCGGGGGCAGGTTCGTACCACTTGTCTACTGCTTTCCTGACTTCCTTTTGGACGTGCTTATTGGAGAATCCATTGTTGACAAGTACTTGGGATATTCGGTCCAGTTCCTTGTGTGTGTTGCACCAGGTGGAACAGTGCGACAGGGCCCTCCTGACATAAGCCTTGATAGTAGAACTCTTATATTGGGTGGGGCACTCACTGTCTCCATTCAAGCACATGCCTAGGTTTGTGGGTTTGGTATACAATGTGGTCCGAAATCCATTCTCCGTCGAGGTGAGTAGGACATCCAGGAACGGGAGGCAATTATCTTGGCTGTGTTCGAGGGTGAAACGGAGTACACTATGGTCCTCAAACGTCCTCCTCAAAGTCTCGATTTCATCACTTAATCCTGCCTTCACAAAGGTATCCTCTATGTACCTAAAGTACAGAAAGGGGCATTCTACACGGGAGAACACTCTCTCTTCTACAACTCCCTTGTAGAAATTCGCGAATAGGACTCCCAGGGGTGACCCCATCGCTACACCATCCTTCTGCAAGTAGGTATGCCCTCGATGGGTAGTAAAGGGGGCCCTCTTCGTGCAGATGGCTAGGAGGGTTCGAAGGGGTGGTTCAGAGATGTTCATGGTTGGTGTAGAGTCGTCCCTATAGACCCTATCGGTGATAAGGTCGATGGTTTCGTCCATAGGCACGTTCGTGAATAAAGATTCTACATCCATTGATGCAATAACTCCATCACACGTAGAGTCCTTAATTTTCTCCAGGAATTCGGCGGATGCAGTTACACAGTAACGATTGGAAATGTAGGGCGTCAGGATGACATTCAGTCGTTTGGCGAGCTGGTAAGTCGGAGTAGGGCATTGACTTATAATAGGGCGTAGGGGGTTGCCCTGCTTGTGGGTTTTCACATTGTCATACAGGTAGCCAGGCTAGAAATCCCCTGAAATAACTGGCAGGTGTATGGTATTGGTTGCTGCGTTCACGGCCTCGATGGTTCGGTTAGCCTCCCTCTTGGTGTCTTCAATAGGGTTTCTAGTGAGGCGCACAAATTTGGAGGAATCAGCCAGGATGTCATCGAGTTTCTTGTGGTATTCCTCTGTGTCGATAAGTACAAAGGCAGCAGTTTTGTCTGCCCTACGAACAGTGACACGAGCAACCTGCTTAAGTTCCTTGGCAACTACCTTCATATCCTGGGTGACGATACCACTAGTGTAACGACCCCTCTCAGTGAGGGCCTCAGCAAGAAGCAAGGGCTGGAGGGCATCAGTAGTCCGCAGGGTGCCACGATCTTGAAGGGCGAGGATTGAGTCGAGTAGCAGCTCGACCTTGAGGCGTGTATCAGTGGGCCTTGGTCTGGTCATGTAGTGGCAGTTGAGGCCCATCTTGAGGGTTTGTTCTTGTGCAGGAGTCGGGGTATACCCCGAGATATTGATGTACTCTTGGCGTTCCTGTGGTATACGATGTTTGCCACCGTTGATGACAACCCAGAATTCGACCCTACCCGCCAACAGAGAGAGGACGAGGACATCAGGGGTGGCCTGAACTACCCTGACAACATCACCCATGCCCTCCGAATCCTTAAGAAGAGAGACATGCAGAAGAGGACCCGCACCATCCTTAAGAAATTGATCAACCTCAACTATAAGTTTCCAGGCAGGATGCATATCTGGAAAGTTACTATGCATCATTTTGGTTCTGAGAAATTACTAAAATTTCAACTAATTTTCAAGGAACTTCAGAAACTACCTTGGAATGTAAACTACTTTTCCTGTAACTTCAACTAATAGATAGGCTACATAACAAACTTGTGCAATAGCTCTTAGAATGATCACCAAATATTATTTAAAAAAAAAAAAAAAAAAAAAAAAAATAAGATGAAACAATTTCGGGATAATGTTAAATGAGGATGTAATTTGATGATATTTGAGTATCTTGAATAACAAAGGAAACGTAATGTGAGTTCGGTTATGACATATAGAAAGCTCAAGTTAACCTTATTATTGCCCAGCAAGACTAATTCAATATCGTCTTACTTACCTTTTAGTTTCTGTTGATATTCCTTCTCCGAAACTAACAATATCTTCAACAAGATTCAGTAACATGAAATTTGAGTTAATATTGTTGTCTCTGTTGATGCTAATCTTTACTTCCCTGGAGATATTAGCAAACATCCCTGCTATGCAATCAGTCTTGTGCAAACAAGACTAATTCATTGATCTTCTTTGGTGAAACCAACGCTGACTTACAAAGACAAGCGGATATTACAGTTGCTGGATGTTCTACCAAAGACATGAAATGCCTGAAACATGTTTTGAGTGAGATATGAAATTGTCGCTGATTTTGTATCACATGAAAAAATTAATGTAAATAATGAATAATATTACCAGTCTCCATTTGGTACTTGGTATTGAGATTATAGGAAGCTTATTCAAATTTTCTGGAAGACATGCAAGTTTCCTCAGATATTTGAAAGATCACAGACATTGTATTCATTATTTTTTTTTTTTTTCATGTAGCGGATACCATAAGAGTGGCAGCATTTGTTTATGATTTTTCATTATGTTTTTATGTACTCTACATCTAATTAATGGTAGATTAACTTGAAATCACAACCATCGTTGATAATACCAATTGTCAAGTAATTGCTATTTGTTTCTAGATATACCTCTCATATTATTTTTTTTTAGCTAATCGAATTTGAAAATGTATATTCAACTGATCAATGAGTTATTATTATTATTATTATTATTATTATTATTATTATTATTATTATTATTATTATTATTATTATTATTATTATTATTATTATTTCAAAAATAATAATTGCTTCCTTAGTTGCATTTATTTTGCAACTGAGCTTCTCAATGGCTCGGATTTTTTTTATTTCATTAGTGCTGCATGCTGCCAGTAACTATGCTATGTTGGACTTCAGTAAGGGCAAATAAAATGCATAGATTAAGTGCTATAGTTTTACTATGAAAATGAACTGTCAAAATAGGTATTCAAGATTAGCTGCGGCACGTTATGCGAGGTTACTGGGTTGCTCCTCTTACTTTCAGTTAATGTCTGGATGGATGTGGACAGGGCTAACTCTATTTAAATAGTATGGTTGGTTTATAAAGTAAGGCGCTGGTCTTTCGTTCCTTCCTTTTAGATTGCCATGTTGTATGCTAAATACGGGCTCTTGCATTATCCGCCTGTAAGAACACCGGTTGCTGATTACTCCTCATGGGAGGAGTCCATACTCAATATGACACTGCAGTGCTCTTCCACTGGAAGAGGCACTTGCCGAGAGTTGGTGTGTCTCAGTCCGGCTGCTTCTCCACTCACAGTAGTCAAAGCTGGAAGGAATCTGGGTCTGAGCTGTTCTGGGTGGGCCTCCCTGTGTGGTGCGCTGATTGGCCAACATGCTGCCTGAGCCGGGCTTAGAGACATCCAAGCTATGCTACCATCCACATTCCAGATCCTTGCTGATTAGATGAGAGTTTTGACCAAAGATTTTTAGTCGCAGGCAAGCTACTGTTCCATTGATTTTCCTCACTGTTAGTGTTAGCTAGACATTGGGAGTTGGTGTTCCTATGGCAGGAGGGAAGGAGGAACATTTCCTTAGATTCGGCATCTCTTGCTAGATGAGTAGGGCCTCCAGGATCTTCAAAGTTCTATAGTCCGGGGCAGTGTCGATCATCATGGTATTCTTGATATTGCCACGTCATACGTGCTTGTTGTTTACAGTGAATTTCTGGGTTTTAATGGCTCTTTATTGAACTTGGCAAGGCAATCTTTTAAATAGTCTTATCGTCATCATTTCACTATAACGACCAAGGCATTCTCGAACTTGACATTGGTAAGAAGAAACGACATTGGACTTCTTTAGAAAGTCGTGCACGAGAGAAGCTGGGTTATTTTTTCATTAGTAGGAATCTTGTCCTTGTAGTTGGGTTATAGATAATCAAAATTGATTTCAGTGCCTTCTTGAACAAATGTGACGTTTTTGATGATGTGTTTCATGGAATTATCCTTCTGCTGGTATTGAAGGTACATAGTACCTTTGTAGTGAAGTTTAACTCTGGAGGTTGTGTTCCCGAGGCAGGGTTTGATCTCATACAAGTCTCAAACATTGTTCATGAGAACCTGGGTAATCCTATCTATCTCCTTCTGGGTCTCGGTCCAGGAAGAATAATGGAAGAGGGTCCTACCTATGTAAGATCTGATGGTGGAAGTTTTGTACCTAGTGGCTGTCAGAATTCAAGCAGAGTCCCAGGTTCGTGAGCTTCATATAGACAGTAGTATAAAAACCAAACTTAGCAATTGAAACCAGAGCATCAAGGAAAGGGAAACAGGATTGGTCATCATGCTCTAACGTGAATATAAGGAAATTATACTCCATGGATGTCTTACATACTTTATCAATGCGTTAAGAAGAAGGAGCTATCACGAAGGGGATTTCAATATAGCAAAAATATATTTCCGGGTGATTTATATGTGCTAAAACTCGCTCCTTGATGTCACCTATGTAAAAGTTAGGAAGAAGGACGCCAAGGGGGAGCCCGCCGCAACACTATCCTTTTGTGTGTACATGTGCCCTCAGTGGGTGGTAAAGGGTCCTTCTTGGTATATACAGTATCTCCAAAATGTGTCAAAGGCATGCTACGAGATTTTCATAGGTGGGGTCAGATTATCTTCGCAGACTCTGTTCAGGATCAGTTGGATGGTGTCATTTACGGGGAATTTATGAAAAGAGATGGTGATGAGGATTTCCAACGAATATCACGCTATATTTGTCAGCATTGTATGGGGTGAGGAAAGAGTTGACTTATGGACCTGGATTATTATAAGGCAGAGTAGGTTCCCTGCCGTATGGGTCTTTACATTTCCATAGAGGTAACCCAACTTGTATTCAACAGTGATATGATGAAAGTAGATAGCACTGAAGGCCATGTTGATGACTTCTAAAGTGTGGTTAGCTCTCTGTTTGATATCCTCTGTAGGGTTAGATGTCAGATGCTCGAATTTTTATGTGTCAAAATGGATAGTATCCAGTTTCTCATAGTAGTGCTTTGTGTCAATAAGGACATGCGCTGCAGTCTTGTTGGCTCTCCATATGGTAATGTCAGCTTTAACCCTGAGTTCTTTTACAACGATCTTCATGGAACTGGGAGGCAATACCACTAGTGTACTGGCCATAGTCTGTGAGTCCCTCAGCAGGCAGGAGTGACTGGAGAGCATCAGTAGTAGAAAGGGTGCCTTTCTCTCAGTAGTTGTGAATGGAGTGTATGAAGAATTTAACCGCTAGCCTCTTGTCCCTTGGCCTGTGGCAAGATATAAAAGGTTAGTTCCAGCCTACCTTGAGGTTCTCGTCCTGGGTGGGAGAAGCAGAAAAAATCCAAATATTGATATACTTTTGTCTTATCTCAAGGATCTGTTTCTTTCTGTCGTTGATAGAAATTAGCTTTTTGCTAATGGATTTAATTTTCGACGCTAAATTACCTAAAGATGGAGTAAGAAACCACATGGGGTGGGGGGACTTCAGATAAATCAGAGACAAGAAATAGTAACATAAAAAGAGGAAGAAATAAAACAAAGTTATTATTTTGAGATATTTAAATCTCTCTCTCTCTCTCTCTCTCTCTCTCTCTCTCTCTCTCTCTCTCTCTCTCTCTCTCTCTCTCTCTCTAAAAGTAAGATTTTGAGATCCTATATCACAACACCAAAATAGTTTCTGATGCAAAAGGGAAAAGGTTTGTCCTCCAAATATTGATAAATAAACCACCAAAAATTTAAGTTTTTTTTTGTTTGCGCCAAGAGAAAATCAGACATATAGTTATGATAGGTTTTTTCGTTTTATTCTCTTTCTAATTTATCTATATTTCTATACCGATTTTTTCTTTCTATTTCAAAATGGATATAAAACGTAATCCATATTTCCAAGGTATAGTATTTTTACATTTTCCTATTACCGCCTTGAATGTCGCCACGTTATATTCCCATCTTTTTTGTATTCAGTTTTCTAAATGCATCATGTTATACACTTTTGTAGGCTTCGGGTACTGATAAACATTTAATTTTAGATGCACAATGCATTTATGAAATCCAGGGGAATTTTCTCTATAATGGGTAGATATGCAATTAGCAATGCAAGACTATGATAAACATTATTTTTTTATCCCAAAATACTGTTCAGCACTTCGTTCTTCCACCAAGGGCATTATTCAAGTATAGATTTCAGGTACTGATGAACATTTAATTTCAGGTGCACAATACATTTATGAAATCCTGGGGAATTTTCTCTATAATGTGTATTATGCATTTAACAATGCATCCCTATGATAAACATTATTTCGTTATACCAAAATTCTGTTCAACATTTCGTTCTCCCACCGAGGGCATTATTTAAGTGTAGATTTCAGGTACTGATAAACATTTCATTTCAGGTACAAAATACATTCCTGAAATCCTAGAGAATTTTCTCTATAATGGGTATATATGCAATTAGTAATGCAACAATTTGATAAGTATTATTTCGTTATGGCAGAATACTGTTCAACATTTCGTTCTCCCACCAAGGGCATTTTCAAGTGTAGATTTCAGGTACTGATAAACACTTACTTTCAGGTGCATAATATATACATGAAATCCTAGGGAATTTTCCCTATAACGGGTAGATATGCAATTAGCAATGCAAGACTATGATAAACAATATTTCGTTATACCAAAATACTGTTTAACATTTCGTTCTCCCAACCGAGGGCAATATTCAAGAAGGACGAACAAACGCGTTAAGAATATTAAGCAGAACAGTTCCCTTAAACCTTCCTGCTACAAATTGTGTTAACGATACAGCTGTCATGAACACAACCTTCTCCCTTTATTCCCTTCGTGAGTCTCAGCGGGGCTGGTAGGTCTTTGAGTTTTCGTTTAGATCTTCATATATTTGTTTAATGATCAACATAAACTGAGTTGAGAATTCTTTCACTAAATTGTTGAAAATTGTAAATTACAAGTTACAATCTTTGGGAAGCGGATTCCAGAGCTCCAGTTACTTATCGGGATACCTGTAAACACGGGTGAATTGCCACTCAAATTCCCAAGG
>NC_090746.1:91547660-91552660 GCF_036898095.1 Palaemon carinicauda
TCTCTCTTCTCTCTCTCTCTCTCTCTCTCTCTCTCTCTCTCTCTCTCCTCTCTCTCTCTCTCTCTCTCTCTCTCTCAAGAGAAAAGTGGCTTTGACTCAAGTGTGACGTAATTGCAAAAAAGGTCACTTGATATTTTGTATTTCAAACTTGTTTCCGACTTCAAGTTAAATGGCATTATTTTCAAAGGTAAGTTGATTCCAAGTTGTTTAAAAGTAAAAAAAAAAAAAATAACAATAAACAAGAAGATAAACGAATATTTTCAAGGGTTTCTGACTAAAGAACCCATGTGTAGTTTATTGCTGCTTTCTCTTCAACCGGATTAATGAACATTATGTGTTTAGAATCTTAGTGAAAATTTTTTATTTCGTTTATAATAAGTAAATAACTTCAGAGGAAGAATGAATTGATTACTCAACCCAGTTCTTTTTTCTTTCCTTGTCTCAGGTTCTTAATTTTTAAGTTATTGTTCGTCTCTGGGCACTTTATCCCTTTAATGGTATAATCATTATTTCAATTAGTGTTGAATTAGTTATTTTTATATCGTAGCTTTTTGTTAAATAACTGATGTGTCAATTCTTTTGTTTATAATGCAAACTGGTGGGAAAATGATACTGTATAACGATATATACATTGCATTTTATGAATATTTATGTTCTTATTTACAACAAGAGTTTTTCATTTACTATTGAAAGTATATTTTCATTCATCGAAATATCATTTCACCCACTTGCATCTTCCAGTAAACTATAAGTTTCCAGGCAGAAAGGATTCCTGGAGAGTTACAATACATTTTTCCCGGTTTCTGTGCCATTACTGGAATTTCAACTCATTTTCAAGGAACTTCACCAGCTGCCTTGGAATGTAAACTAGTTTTCATATACTTTAACTATTAGATAGGATACGTAACACACTTGTGCAACAGCTATTCGAATGATAACCAAAGATTATCTAAATAAAAAAAAAACACTCTACATTGAATCCTATTTCTTAGAAAATAAGTTCTTCATATCCTCGTCAAATGAATAATATCGTTATATCAATTCAATGCTCAGTGATTGCTCAACCCGTAATGATCTGACAATTATGAATCTTTTGTGTTCGTGATTCTTTTTCACCCAAGAAGCTTTTTGTTTTATTTTTACTCGATTAATGAGAAACTTTGATCTTTGAGTATACATAGAAGAGCAAATTAGGATCTTAAATGGCACAAGGATTTTCTTTACAGTGACAAAAGTTTTATATACTGAAGGAACAACGGTAGGATACGTATACCTTTCGTATGTGTACGCTTTGTGCGTCGGAGATTTCTTCCATTCGTATCCGAGCTGTACGAACAAAAGCCGATACTCACATGATAAGGGACAAAACTATAAAGCTCATCTCAACGTTTATAGATGACTTTGATGAAATAGAATTCTCCCCTTTCATTAACTGAATGTTGGTAGAGACATCATTTACCTCAGAAGTGCCAGGGAAATTGTCCATTAAAATATGATTTGGAAGATCAAGAATTGATTCTTAAAACCTCAGAGGATATTTGTTTTTCATGTGTTATCAAATATCTCTCTCTCTCTCTCTCTCTCTCTCTCTCTCTCTCTCTCCTCTCTCTCTCTCTCTCTCTCATGCGTCATACTGTCTCATTATCAGATCAAGAAAATTTCCCTAGTTGTCCAGAACATAATGATAAATGATTCTACTATTAACATCGTATCATTCATTAAATGTCGAATATTTACGTTAAGATCAACAATTTATAGCGAAAAGATTGCTATTTTAAAGTATTTGATAATGATAAATACAAAGGGCAAGATACATACAACAACAATAACAACAACAACAACAACCTGTTTTTTTACTAAAATGCGGCTGAGAACAGTATATTTTTACGGGGAACTTCCGATCAAAATTACGGTTTCTTAACGGTGCTGTATGATATACAAACGTTACCTCTCAGCTTTGCTAAAGATGAAACAAGTTCGGGATAATGATGAATGATGGTGTAATTTGATGATATTTGAGTATCTTGAATAACATAGGAAACTTAACCTGAGCTCGTTTATGATATATAGAAAGCTCAAGTTAACTTTATCATTGACCAGCAAGACTAATTTAATATCGTCTTATTTACCTTATATTTTCCGTTGACATTCCTTCTCCGAAACTAACAATATCTTCAACAAGATTCAGTAACATGAAACTTGAGTTAATATTGTTGTCTCTGTTGATGCTAATCTTTACTTCCCCAGAGATATTGGCAAACATCACTGCTATGCAATCAGTCTTGTGCAAACAAGACTAATTCATTGATCTCCTTTGGTGAAGTCAACGCTGGCTTGCATTGACAAGCTGATATTATAGTTGCTGGATGTTCTACCAAAGACATGAAATGCCGGAAACATGTTTTGACTGGGATATGAAATTGTCGCTGATTTTGTTCCACATGTAGAAATTAATGTAAATAATGAATAATATTACCAGTTTCCATTTGGTATTTGGTATTGAGATTATAGGAAGCTTATTCAAATTTTCTGGAAGACATGCAAGTTTTCTCAGATATTTGGAAGATCACAAAAATTTTTTTTATGTAGCGAATACCATAAGATTCACAGCATTATTTTGTGATTTTTTTCATTAAGTTATTATGTACTATATATCTAATTAATGGTAGATTAACTTGAAATCCCAACCACCGTTGATAATACCAAATGCCAAGTAACTACTATTTATTTCTGGATATTCCTGTCATATTATTATTTTTTATTTTTTTCTTATTGAATTTGAAAATGTACAGTATTTTCAATTAATTAATGAGTCATCATCATCATCATCATCATCATCATTATTATTATTATTATTATTATCATTATTATTATTATTATCATAAATAATAACTACTTCCTTAGTTGCATTTATTTTGCAATTGAGCTTTTCAATTGCTCGAATTTTCTTTCTTTCATCAGTGCTGCATGCTGCCAGTAACTGTGCTATATCGGACTTCTTTAAGGGCACACAAAATGCATAGAGTAAATTCTATAGTTTTACTATGAAAATAAAATGTCAAAATAGGTATTCAAGATTGGCTGCTGCATGTTATGCGAGGTTACCGGGTTCCTCCTCTTACTTTCAGTCAATGTTTGGATGGATGTAGACAGGGCCAAACTCTATTTAAATAGCATGCTTGGTTTGTCAAGTAAGGTGCTGGTCATTGGTTTCTTCGTTTTAAATTGCCTTTTCCGTATGCAAAATACGGGCTTTTGCATTGGCCGCCTATAAGAACGCCGATTGCTGATTGCTCCTCGTGGGAGGAATCCATACTAAGTCTGACACTTTGGCGCTCTTCCATTGGCAGAGGCACTTGCCAGGAGTTGGTCTGTCTCAGTTTGGCTGCTTCTCCCACTCACAGCAGTCAAAGCTGGGAGGAATCTGGATCTGAGCAGTTCTGAGTAGGCTTCCCTGTGTGTTGCGCTGATAGGCCAACATGCTGCCTGAGCCAGGCTTAGAGACAACCAAGCTGTGCTGCCATTCACATTCCAGATCCTTTCTGCTTAGATGATACTTTCGACCAAAGATTTTTAGACGCAGGCAAGCTACTGTTCCATTGATTGTCTTTTCTGTTAATATTAGTGAGTTATTGGGTGGTGTTCCTATGACAGGAGGGAAGTAGGAACATCTGAGATTTGGCTTCTCTTGCTAGATGAGTAGGGCCTCCTCTTGATATTGCCACGTCATATGTTATTGTTGTTTACAAGGAATTCGGGAATTTTAATTGCCCTCTGTTAAACTTGGTAAGGCAGTCTTTTAGATAGTCTCATCATTATCATACCACTATAACAAACGGGGCATTCACGGATCTGACATTGGTAAGAATAAGTGACATTGGACTTCTTCAGAAAGTCCTGCATGAGAGGAGCTGGGTTATTCTTCATGATGAGGGATCTTGTCCTAGTTGTCTTGTTATAGATAATCAAAACTGATTTCAGTGTCTTCTTGAACAGGTGTGACGTTCTTGATGAGGTCTTTCATGGCCTTATCATCTAGCTGGTATTGTAGGAACATAATACCTTTGTTGTGAAGTTTAACTCTAAATTGTGTTCCCGCTGCTGGGCTTGATCTTATACAAGTCTCAAACATTGTTCATGAGGACCTGGGTAATCCTATCTAGCTCCTTCTGGGTCTCTGTCCAGGAAGAATAATGGAAGAGGGTCCTACGTATGCAAGATCTGATGGTGGAGGTTTTGTAGCTTGTGGGACATTCGCTGTCACCATTCAAACAGAGTCCTAGGTAAGTGAGCTTCATATAGACACTGGTATAAAAACTACACTTAGCAGTAGAAACCATTGCATCAAGGAAAGGAAAACAGCATTTGTCATCATGCTCTAACGTGAATCTATGGAAACTATACTCCGTGGAGGTCTTACGTAGTTCATCAATGCATTGAGTAGGAGCTTTCATGAAGGTGTCTTCAATATTGCAGAAATATATTTCAGGGCGATTTATACGTGCTAAAACTCGCTCCTCGATGACACCCTTGTAAAAGTTGGTAAAAAAGGACCCCAAGGGGGAGCCTGCCACAACACCATCCTTTTGTATGTACATGGGCCCTCGGTGGGTGGTAAAGGGGCCTTCTTAATATATACAGTATCTCCAGAATGGTGTGAAAGGCATGCTCCGAGATGTTCAGAGGTGGGTCAAATTATCTTTGCAGACTCTGTCCAGGATCAGTTTGATGGTGTGATCTACGGGGACATTCATGAAAAGGGATGGTGATCAGGAATTCTAAAGAATATGTCACGCTGTATTTGTCAGCAACATATGGGGTGAGGAGAGAGTTGAGTCTCTTGGCCAGTTTGTTGCTGAAAGTAGACAGCATTAAAGGCCATGTTGAAGACTTCAAAAGTGCGGTTAGCTTTCTGTTTGATATCCTCTGTAGGGTTAGATGTCAGATGCTCGAATTTTTAGGTGTCAACATAGGTAGCATCTAGTTTCTTATTATATTGC
>NC_090746.1:91557660-91575160 GCF_036898095.1 Palaemon carinicauda
TTTTGGGAAAGTCCAATTTAATTCAGACTTAATTAATATGAACAAAAAACCACGGTTTGCATTAAGGAAACAAATTATCTTATATATTCTCTAGTTTCAACGTTGGAGGTCTTCATGTAATACAGTGAAACCTTTCTATGATCTAAGGTGAATTACGTAATGTAATTTCTTTTCCTTGAGTGAACATTGAAATAATGGAAGTATACGAAAATTTTAGCTTTTTGGTAGCTAGTATGCAGACTTTTATTTCGATCGTTTTATAATTCAGTTCTTTGTTCGAGCCCAGTACCTTTGAGGAATAATTCTTAAACCTTCAGAAACTTTGATCTATAAATGTGTTTTTATCATGTTTAGATAGTAACGGAATATCAAGTAGCTTGGTATTCTTCAATAATCATAGAAATATCTATATTTTTTCCTCATTTTGAAATTTTTTTTTTTTTAATGTCTTTCCTTTTTTTCTAGAAAGGAGATCATAAAACATACAAATGGAGTTATTGATAATTAGAAAATACATAATGAAATACTTCATTTTATAACATCTTACATCATAACATCTTACGAAAAGAGGAGGTAGCAAAAAAAAAAAATAAATAAATAAATAAGAAATAAAAACAGATATACTCATGCCCAAATGCCAAGCAACACAAATGTTGGAAAAGGGTGTCTGGCAAGGTATCATTATTACTATCTGTAATATTATCATCATAATTATCATTACTAAAGATATGCATCAACCTACAACCAAAGCGGGATAATAGTCTATAGATTGATTATTTTACGGTGTGCTTTGGCATTCGGCCAACAATCGATGTATCTTATGCTTAATTGCTGGTGGCGAGAGACCTAATTTAGTGTTTCGTTTCTACATATAGGCTTCTCCGTGTTCATTTTCTATGGTAATTTTGATATAATGGAGGCGTTCATTATTTTTAGATTTTTTATTATTTTCTATTTTAGCAAATTCTACAAGCAAGTATCCTCTGTTATTTTTTGCACTTACTCCAAATTTGCCTACAGCTATTTCTACTCACTTCTTTTAACCTGAATTTACTTTGCCATAGAAATCACCTGAAAACAAATAAAAATAGAGTCTCATGTTTTTTAATATATCTCCATATCTTCCATAAAACGTTTTTCCACCTATATCTGTTGTAGATATCTATGTTTTAATGATATTCCTTTTATATTTTTAATATAGTTTGATTATCGATAGTGCATTTCTATCATTGATACCATAAAATTATTCTATGTTAAAACCTGCTCTACAACAAAACCCACTCCATTTTCTTTGTTTCTTTCACATTCTCTGAAGCAAAAGTTATGACCTTCTTTTAACTCTATATAAGACTCTAATTCTTCTAATTTCACTGAAACCTATCATATTTTAGTCTATTTATTTCAGCTCTTCCAGTAACACAACAAGATGAATCTTCCCTAGAAAGAGAGCTGACATGTACGTTTGAGGTTTAGTTTCGAAACGTGGAATATTTTACTCTCTCTCTCTCTCTCTCTCTCTCTCTCTCTCTCTCTCTCTCTCTCTCTCTCTCTCTCTCTCTCTCTCTCTCTCTCTCTCTCTCTATATATATATATATATATATATATATATGTATATATATATATATATATATACAGTATATATATATATATATATATATATATATATATATATATATATATATATATATATATATATATATATATATATATATATATATATATATATATATTAAAACCTTTATATTTTATGACCAATGCAGTATTATCAAGTCTAGGGAGTACCTTTCTATTTGTGAGGTTTTCCTCTTCATAACCTATTACCAAAGTTTAAAACAAAAGATAAATTACAAAATTAGCAACTAAAACATTAGATATTTGTCATATGGAAACTATAAATTAGATTGAATTAAAAACACAAAAGCCATTAATAATCTAAAAGTAAAATTCCAACTAAAAAACCAATGATAGATATAATAAATCGTAATTAAAAAATAACAGGCTTAGAAAACTTACAGCCCTAACTTCATCAATATTGGAAATGAGTTTACATGAACGAATTAATATCGTTAGTATCTTTTTGTTAAATTAATCAAGCAGCCTTAACGATATTTCATTATAGTCAGTATGTACAAATTGTAATTGGTTTCATAAGAATCGTAAGAAAAATTATTTTGTTGTTGCTACAATCTACTTCAAAATGCAAGGAAATCGTTTCTGAGGGCATTTTCTCGTGAAAAAATTCGGGGGCAGCCCCCCTCCCAGACCCACCACTTTGAGAGCGTTTTTAGTGTCCCCCCTCTCATACGCAAGAACAAACGCTCCTATGCCCTTGGGACATGCAACAAGTCACACTTTATAGAGGATTGATATCTATAATTTTGCTTATGATTAGGTAACAACTTATTTGATACGGACTAGAATATATTTTAGTCAAATTTAGTTTTGGAATATTAGGATCTGCTTTATATATTTTTGTAATACAGATTGTCTGTTTTTTTATATAAACCATAACCAAGAGCCCAAACATGAGAAAAAAATAATAATAATGGAATTATGAATTTTGAAACATTATTCAAAAAGAAAAAAAAAAGAAAAAAAAAACATGAAAGTATGTTTCAATAATAACAGACTTTTCCGAATTTTAATAGAATCCGAGTGTTTCACTTCTTGTTCAAAGATGGCAGCACACGTGAATGATTCTATCGAAGTGGGAAAGGGTGATAGATTGATACTTATGTAGAAATATGTGTGGCAGGTATGAAATATATTCAATTCTAACTAGGTAGACTATTTTTGCTATTTTAAATGAAAATTACTTCATGAAAGTTTCCAAAATGCAAGGATTAAAGAGCTCTACACATTGTTTATTTTCATGGCCAATAGATGGCCTTTGCAGTAGAGTACCAAATTACTAATTATCCCCATCACCCCCTCATTTTAATTTTTACTAATTCATTTATGTTCCTATTTGGGAGCAAAATTACCATAAAATGGATGCATGTCAACTTAATATTCCTTGTTGACTAGCCACAAATTAATTCTTGGGATATTACAAATTTCATAATAAATATAATAGAAATATTTCCTCAGCGAACAATCGTTAGTCCAATTATAATTGGGGGTCATTGGGGGTCGCCAGATAGTGCCACATGTACTAAAATCAGTGAGAGAATCAAGTAATTACACAGTTATTTGTTGTAATTTTCAATTACCTTTTTATGAAATCAAAATATAATTCGTATGTTTTATGCCGTGACATGCATTGTTAGTAGAAACTAAGAAGAATAACAATATTGTTACCTTACGAAAGTCATTTAACTCCCCCCACCCCCTTACATCGTAACGAGTTTTACTTTAGCACCAATAGATGGCATCAGAGGCCTCTTGTCTCAACTAATATAGTCAATTATTTGACGAGCACGTGTGTCAAAAATGTTTGCTAGGAGTGTAGAGGCTAGATAATTGGTAGTTGGTAAATTGTCCAACGATCGTTTCCTTATTAGGAAGGGATATTTTTATCAAATAATTAAGTGAATTTTTCATATGCTAAAGGAGGCAACCTGAATTTACTTATAAAAGTGTTTAGTATTTCCTTTCACCATCAGAACACATGGATAATAAGCCATGTCCTTATACAAGTGGCCAAGGTAACAATCATTAGTATGGTTAAGGTTGGTGGGATGAGTCTGGAACAGCGCTGCCAAATGGAATTTCGTTGACTGGAGAATATCATTATTCTTTATAGAATAAAACAATTTAAAGGGTAACAGTTATACGACAGATTGTGCATGGCTATTGTGTTATTTAAAGTTCTTATAATGAGCGTAATCAACATTGACAAATCGAATAAGGAAAATGAAAATTGACACATCTCAGTGTGTTCGCCAACACTGACTGTGTTGCGTCATTCATCTGCGAATTTGTGTGTTAATAAGGACGTTTCACAGTGCAAATCGGTTATCAAGTGAACCTTATCACCATTCTTTGGTATGTATAAGCATGTCATTAAAGCTGTATCTTGGTTCAATATAGGTTAAAAGATTCCATAAATTATATACACACACGTACACACACACACACACACACACACACACACACACATATATATATATATATATATATATATATATATATATATATATATATATATATATATATATATATATATATATATATACACACTATCCAACTTTAATGTTTCCCCTAATAGTAATGGCGACGGTCTTCCTAAGTCAATGATAACCCAGTCATGAATATAAAAAAATCTGAGAGAGAGAGAGAGGAGAGAGAGAGAGAGAGAGAGAGAGAGAGAGAGAGAGAGAGAGAGAGAGAGAGAGAGAGAGAGAGAGCGCGCAGGAGAAAAGATTCCACTTACAAGATAGGGATGCTGATAATCTCAGCAAATCAATCAGAAGAGACGGATTATACCTATAATAAGAGCAAATGAGCATTTATATAGATAAAGTTGGAATGTTGCATTAATCTGTTAAATATATATGCCAATAAATTGTCAATATTTAGTTTTATTGGTACACAGATTGATTGCGATGTTTTTAGGGAAGTTGGTGCTGGACATAGAGTTGAAGATGACAGTTTGGAGAGACGCAAATGTAAGCATACCTGACTATAATGTCTCTGTGATTAACGAGAACTTGAATAATGTTTTGCCCAATACAAAAGTTTGTTTCAAAGGAAAGGTTTCTTCTGTAATGATATTAAAGTCAGTCTAAACCATTGCTAATAAATCACAAAAAAATTGTTTCCTTTTTCACATTTTTTATTCAATGGTAATTGGTAGTTAGATGTCAAGACAGGTTAATCGAGATTTTTTTTTAAAGTATTGAAGACGTTTTTCAAATAAGTTACAAATAACCTATGCTCGATATAAATGGGAATAAAGGTTATTTTGGTCTAGACAGTCAAATGTTAATCCTTATTTCTATCGGTCGTAGGTTCAAGTCCTTGGCCTGGCAGAAATATTTGTTATAAAGAAAATTTCCCCTAGGGTTTGAGATTATAAGGCAGAGCTAATTCAATATTAAGGGGTATGTAAAGTATTTGGAAAATTGACATAGGCAGTCTATATTTAAAGCTTACCACCAAGAATTTGCAATTAAAACGTTAATGCAATAACATAAACTGAAATATTCAGCCCACTAATTATCTCATTGATGCTATTCCTCTATGAAGACCTGACATTATCCTAATATAACTTTTAAGCTTCAAAGCTTCAATGTTTCTATGCCTAAAATATACTTGGGTCACTGAGCAAAATCTCACACAAAAATTATAAAAATCCTACACGACTCTCATCTTATTCAACACAATTATTATCAATGCTCTAAAGACAAACATAACATTGGGGGCTTTGTTAACATAAACTGAAGGACTGGAATTTCTGCATATATTTCAGTTTATCCAATATCAAATCCAAACCACCATGATTACTGCAGTTTCTTAAACACATTCTTCTGATCGAATGCATATATTCTCTATGACACACACACACACACACACACACACACATACATATATATATATATATATATATATATATATATATATATATATATATATATATATATATATATACATATATCACTACCAATCGTGATTTTAATCAATGTAAATAATACCGCAATGGCATTTGATATAGTATTCTACTATTAGAAAGGTACAGTATAGTCACTAGAAATTCATTAATGATAAATGCTTCTGGCGGGGCTAGGATTTGATCCTATACCCTAAGTCAAAAGAATGCCTGCATGAACGATTTTACCAATCGGAGAGATACAATTCCATTTCAAGTCCAGCGTACATCATCCCGTTGAAATTAGGTATCTGTTCTTGCCCTTATATTGGCTGATTGGTGAGTTTACAACACGTGGTTATTTTGTAGGAATATGTATAAATAACACTTGTGATTTCATTCAATGTAAATAACAACCACAACGGCATCTAATATCGAATTCTACCTTTGGAAGAGTTTATCCTTTTGAAATTCATTGATGATGAATTCTTCTGGCTGGACAAGTATTTGAACCTATGCCCTGAGCCGAAACAATGCCTGCAAGGTCGAATTTACTAATCGGAAATTCAAGTTATATATATATATATATATATATATATATATATATATATATATATATATATATATATATATATATATATATATATATATATAAGCACATTTGAAGTCCGCTCTATATATACTTGTCCAATTCAGGAAGCTGTTTTCACACTTGAAATTAACTCATCAGACACCCCACCGTCAGAGCCTTTCAAAACTTTATCCCCTCCCCTAAAAAATGCTCCTACACCCCTCTTAGGGTTAGGATTATGTACATGAATTCTACATATATAACGTAAGGCTTTGAAATAGTAGAAAAAAATTAAGACTGTGAAAGTAGATTTAATCAAAGAGGACAGCAGAGAGAAGCTTACCAGTATTTTAGTTTCAACCTGAGGCACTCAAGTTATTACGGCTTATATCAGTATATTTTATGGAAATTCTAATGCATTTTTTAGCAAGATTTAATTCGCACGAATTGTTAAAAGATGGGTTGAGTTTACGTTGGCATTTTGCATTTATCGTTTGCTTTATATCAAAGACAGTTTAATTCTTCAAATCACAAAGCGACTTTTGTATAAGATTGATTTATATATTAATTTTGCAATTCCAGAAAACAAGAAAAAATCTGACCGTATTTTAACAAGGTTTTGAAACTTTTTTGTTACTATTAAATCTACATACTGACATGATTCCTATTATGTGCCTCATATTCTGTAAAGAACTTATTCTTATGTACTGATTATCTTGAAAATGTTAGAAAGGAATCCCTAATTATACTGAAAAAAGAGATATTGAAAAATATATCCGGAGGAAACAGTCAATCTCATTGGCAGTTAATTCAAAGTTTAAGGAAATAAAAAGAGAGTTTATTGAGACAGTTAAGTAAAACTAGATAATAAATAAAGAATTATAATCAATCTCATATGACAGAAAAGACATAGCTATTGCTGTTATAAAATCAATCCAAATTTTAGGGCACTTTTCTAAAAGATAAATCCTTTGACCTCCGTCCTAAAAAATAAAAAAATAAAAAAGGAAAAAATAAAACCTTGGCAATATAGGGGGTCATCCCCTCATCCTCATTGAGCAAATAAAGGGTTCTTTTTTTCTTTTACTGAATTTTTCTACAAACGTTGTATTGGCTTATACAACAAACGTAGAAATCGAATAAACATTCAGTTGCTTCAAATAGCCAACAAAAAGTAATTGCATGGAATGGCAGAGGAATGCACGAATCCTGTATCCAGAGCGTGGTATTATGGCTTGCTATTCCTACCTGAATATTTCAAAACGTTTTTTTTTTTTTTTTTTTTTTTTTTTTGAATTAGAATGTGTCAAATGCAGCAAAAGGAGAGAGAGAGAGAGAGAGAGAGAGAGAGAGAGAGAGAGAGAGAGAGAGAGAGAGAGAGAGAGAGAGAGAGAGAGAGAGAGAACCTCATAGGGCAAAATGTGGTCGAAAGTTATATCTCATGTTTTGAATAAGATCGAATAAGGGGTCAGGATAATTCTTTTCAAAGATGATCAAATGCCACATTACTTTCGTATTGAAGAAGCAGTCAGAGCTAGAAGCAATATCATTTACTAATTATAACCTATGTTGAGACGATTCCTCTCACTCAAAATGCTTCAATGTTAAGTGATATTCTGCTTAACTAAAGCGAAACCTTCCACTAATGACATCTGATATGACTGCTGATGATAAATAAATTCATATCCGATCTTTGGGAAGTTCAAGACCACATGCAAAACGCAAATTGCTAAATAGACAAAGAATAGAATAAGTTTCAAGTATTAGTTTATGAGAGAAAGAATAAGTGAAAAATAAGTGAAACGATATTTGAAAATAAAAATAGTCTCTCTCCGTTTCCAATTTTAGAAAATATCAATCTAATATACAATTTTTTTTTTTAGAATTAAAAAAAATAATAAAAACTATTTCACTAACGTTGTTCTGTCACTTAGAAAACGGTTGATTACTTTAAAATCACTACATTCTATAACATTACACAATTATCCACGTATGCCTCGGAATACAATAAAGTTATTATTATTATCATTATTATTATTATTATTATTATTATTATTATTATTATTATTATTATTATTATTATTATTATTGAAAATAATGGCTGCTTCGGCAGAATTTAATTTTAGGTCCAATTTTTCTATTCTTCGGACTATTTGTTTCTCAGGGTTGCTACATATAGCTAGTAAGTGGGCGAAGTTCATCAGGTAGAAGGATAAACAACAGGTTAAGTTTGGAGTAATTATTGCAGTAACAAATGATACTCGAAAATTACAGTAAGTCAAGTTAGGAGTTGCGACGCGTTTCGGAACGGCTGGTTCCTTCTTCAGGCGAGAAGTGAGGCTCTGGCTGAATCTGGGTCCTTATATATGCCGAGTCTGGTTCGTAGAGAAGGCCTCGAATTTTCTGATTGGTCGAGCGGAGGTCCCGAATTTTCTGATTGGTCGAGCGGAGGTTGTAGGTGCTGGTGGCAGGTGCACGACAAGCTCTGGTATGATTCCTGGTGTGAGAGGTAGGAAGGGATCCTGGATCCTGATTGGTCAAGGCACGCTCCGAGCCAGAAAAAGATTCAGGCAAGCTCCTCTCTCGCTCAGTGGACTGGGCTGGGAAAGGTATCCGAGATCTCTGATTGGCCGAGGCGCGCACCGAGACGGGCTGGGACTCAGTCAGCCCATTCCTACGCTCATCAGGCTGAGATTCCGGGCCATGTTCGCCGCCAAAATTCACGTTAGGTCCGACGATTTCTTCGTTTGTAGAGGTGTCACGATCGGGGTTGTCTTGATTCTGGGGGTCTGATTCTTGATTACGTACGTTAGTACGTCGACATGATGGTAGCAGGAACATTTCTTGTGTGGTATTCAATGATGGTCTCTCACTTTGGATAAGCAGGGCTTCCAAAATTCGTAAACGCCTGCTGTCCGTGGCGCTACCGATAATTTCGGTGTTAGCAACGATGTTCGTCCTGCTAATCTGTGAGTTGTGTCGTTGTAAAGCATGATGTTTGATGGCCCCTTGCTGCACGTGGCACGAGATCCTTTTCGAGAGCTTCATAGTAGTCATTCCTATGTACTTGCTGGGGCATCCACGGACTGGGCATTGGTAGGAGTAGACCACATTAGTCTTCTTCAAAGGATCGTTTTCGGGGGGCGCTGGGTTATTCTTCATAATCAAGCTGCGTGTTTTCCTTGTCTGGTAGTAAATGATGAGCTTTACTTTCGTGTTCTCGTCGGTGGGTGAAACGTTATTTTTGATGATGTCCTTGATGGCCTTTTCGTCCCGTTGATATTCGGAGTGCATGAGGGCTTTGTAGTAAAGTCTGATGTCCTTAGGTCCGTTGTTGGAGGTGTCGGACCTGGCTGTGGTGTCGTCGGATTCCTGGCTGGCATTGTCGGACCCTTCCACCGAAGGTGCCCCGTACCACTTATCTATGGTTGTCCTCACTTCTCGTTGAACTTGCTTGTTACTATAGCCGTTGTTGATGAGGACCTGTGAGGTCCTTTCCAGCTCCTTGTGGGTGTCAGTCCAAGTCGAGCAGTGGGACAGGGCCCTACGGACAAAGGCCTTGATGGTCGAGGCCTTGTAACGAGCAGGACACTCGCTATCTCCGTTAAGACACATGCCCAGGTTAGTGGGCTTAGTGTAGACGGTGGTCTGGAAACCTTCGTCGGTAGAAGAGATCAAGACGTCCAGGAACGGGAGGCGGTTGTCAATGCTATGTTAGAGGGTAAAGTGAAGGACACTGTTATCCTCGAAGGTTCTTCGTAAGTTTTCAATGGCGTTGATGGAAGTGGTCTTGATGAAGGTGTCGTCGATGTAGCGGAAGTAGACGGCAGGGCACTCGAGTTGGGAGAATACCCTCTCCTCTATCACGCCCATATAGAAGTTGGCAAAGAGCACGCCCAAGGGCGAGCCCATTGCCACGCCGTCCTTTTGCAAGTACATATATCCCCTATGGGTGGGGAAGGGGGCCTTTTTAGTACAAATAGCAAGGAGAGTTCGAAGGGCTTGTTCAGGGATATTCAGTTCGGGAGTCGTCTCGTCCCTGTAGACCCTATCAGCGATGAGGTCGATAGTTTCGTTCACAGGTACGTTGGTAAACAAAGATTCGACGTCCATAGATACTATGACCCCCTCGCCTCGTACGTCCTTGATCCTCTCTAGGAATTCGGCAGAGGAGGCCACACAGTGCTGGTCGGGGACATATGGCGTCTGGATTGTATTTAGTTTCTTAGCCAGCTGGTATGTGGGCGTGGGGCATTGACTGATGATCGGTCGAAGTGGGTTGCCTTGCTTGTGAGTTTTGACGTTGCCGTAAAGGTAGCCTGAACCATAATCCCCCGAGATCATAGGCAGGTGCACGGCATTGGTGGCAGCATTGATACCCTCGATAGTGCGGTTTACTTCCCTTTTAATTTCTTCAACGGGGTTGCAGGTGAGGCGCTCAAATTTGGTCTGGTCTGCGAGGATGGTGTCCAGTTTTTCGTGGTATTCGTGGGTGTTGATTAGTACGAAGGCGGCTGTCTTGTCGGCCCGACGAACGGTGACTTCAGCAACTTTCTTGAGTTCTTTTGCAGCAATTTTCATTTCTTTGGAAACAATACCGCTGCTGTACTTGCCCCTATCAGTAAGGGCCTCGGCAAGTAGAAGCGGCTGAAGGGCGTCTGTCGTCCGAAGGGCACCACGTTCTTGTAAGTAAAGGATGGAATCTATCAATAATTACATCTCCAGACGTTTGTCGGTAGGTCTCGGTCGGGAAATGAAGTGGCAGTTAAGGCCCATCTTAAGAATCTGCTCCTGGGCTGGTGTAGGGGCGTAGTTAGAAATGTTAATATATTCTTGGCGGACCTCTGGGATCCGCAGCTTCCCGCCGTTCAGGTTAACAAGCTTCTTTAGGATGGTCCTCCTCCTCTTCTTAAAGTCCCTCTCCTTAAGGACTTGTAGGGCGTAGATGATGTTGTTGGGGTAGCTCAGGCCACCACCAAGGTCTTCTTCAGGGTTGGGGCGTCGATCATCGTGGGCGTCATCATCAGGGGCGTCCTCATCAGGAGCGTCGTCGTTGGGGGCGTCCTTGTCCTCGGGGTCGCTGGCAACCTCGTCCTCGGGGTGGCTGGTAACCTCGAGGGGGACGAAACACTGGACACCATCCTCGCAGACCAGACCAAATTTGAGCGCCTCACCTGCAACCCCGTTGAAGAAATTAAAAGGGAAGCAAACCGCACTATCGAGTCTATCAATGCTGCCACCAATGCTGTGCACCTGCCTATGATCTCGGGGGATTATGGACCAGGCTACCTTTACGGCAACGTCAAAACTCACAAGCAAGGCAACCCACTTCGCCCGATCATCAGTCAATGCCCCACGCCCACATACCAGCTGGCTAAGAAACTAAATACAATCCTGACGCCATATGTCCCCGACCAGCACTGTGTGGCCTCCTCTGCCAAATTCCTAGAGAGGATCAAGGACGTACGTGGCGAGGGGGTCATAGCATCTATGGACGTCGAATCTTTGTTTACCAACGTACCTGTCGACGAAACTATCGACCTCATCGCTGATAGGGTCTACAGGGACGAGACGACTCCCGAACTGAATATCCCTGAACAAGCCCTTCGAACTCTCCTTGCTATTTGTACTAAAAAGGCCCCCTTCCCCACCCATAGGGGACATACGTACTTGCAAAAGGACGGCGTGGCAATGGGCTCGCCCATGGGCGTGCTCTTTGCCAACTTCTATATGGGCGTGATAGAGGAGAGGGTATTCTCCCAACTCGAGTGCCCTGCCGTCTACTTCCGCTACATCGACGACACCTTCATCAAGACCACTTCCATCAACGCCATTGAAAACTTACGAAGAACCTTCGAGGATAACAGTGTCCTTCACTTTACCCTCGAACATAGCATTGACAACCGCCTCCCGTTCCTGGACGTCTTGATCTCTTCTACCGACGAAGGTTTCCAGACCACCGTCTACACTAGGCCCACTAACCTGGGCATGTGTCTTAACGGAGATAGCGAGTGTCCTGCTCGTTACAAGGCCTCGACCATCAAGGCCTTTGTCCGTAGGGCCCTGTCCCACTGCTCGACTTGGACTGACACCCACAAGGAGCTGGAAAGGACCGCACAGGTCCTCATCAACAACGGCTATAGTAATAAGCAAGTTCAACGAGAAGTGAGGACAGCCATAGATAAGTGGTACGGGGCACCTTCGGTGGAAGGGTCCGACAATGCCAGCCAGGAATCCGACGACACCACAGCCAGGTCCGACACCTCCAACAACGGACCTAAGGACATCAGACAATACTACAAAGGCCTCATGCACTCCGAATATCAATGGGACGAAAAGGCCATCAAGGACATCATCAAAAATAACGTTTCACCCACCGACGAGAACACGAAAGTAAAGCTCATCATTTACTACCAGACAAGGAAAACACGCAGCTTGATTATGAAGAATAACCCAGCGCCCCCCGAGAACGATCCTTTGAAGAAGACTAATGTGGTCTACTCCTACCAATGCCCAGTCCGTGGATGCCCCGGCAAGTACATAGGAATGACTACTATGAAGCTCTCGAAAAGGATCTCGTGCCACGTGCAGCAAGGGGCCATCAAAAATCATGCTTTACAACGACACAACTCACAGATTAGCAGGACGGACATCGTTGCTAACACCGAAATTATCGGTAGCGCCACGGACAGCAGGCGTTTACGAATTTTGGAAGCCCTGCTTATCCAAAGTGAGAGACCATCATTGAATACCACACAAGAAATGTTCCTGCTACCACCATGTCGACGTATTAACGTACGTAATCAAGAATCAGACCCCCAGAATCAAGACAACCCCGATCGTGACACCTCTACAAACGAAGAAATCGTCGGACCTAACGTGAATTTTGGCGGCGAACATGGCCCGGAATTTCAGCCTGATGAGCGTAGGAATGGGCTGACTGAGTCCCAGCCCGTCTCGGTGCGCGCCTCGGCCAATCAGAGAGCTCAGATACCTTTCCCAGCCCAGTCCACTGAGCGAGAGAGGAGCTTGCCTGAATCTTTTTCTGGCTCGGAGCGTGCCTTGACCAATCAGGATCCAGGATCCCTTCCTACCTCTCACATCAGGAATCATACCAGAACTCGTCGTGCGCCTGCCACCAGCACCTACAACCTCTGCTCGACCAATCAGAAAATTCGGGACCTCCGCTCGACCAATCAGAAAATTCGAGGCCTTCTCTACGAACCAGACTCGGCATATATAAGGACCCAGATTCAGCCAGAGCCTCACTTCTCGCCTGAAGAAGGAACCAGCCGTTCCGAAACGCGTCGCAACTCCTAACTTGACTTACTGTAATTTTCGAGTATCATTTGTTACTGCAATAATTACTCCAAACTTAACCTGTTGTTTATCCTTCTACCTGATGAACTTCGCCCACTTACTAGCTATATGTAGCAACCCTGAGAAACAAATAGTCCGAAGAATAGAAAATTTGGACCTAAAATTAAATTCTGCCGAAGCAGCCATTATTTTCAATTCCACCTGCCTGAAGGAGGGTCTCCTACCAAGATATTATTATTATTATTATTAATTTTTTTTGTTTAGTTATTATTATTATTATTATTATTATTATTATTACTATTATTATTATTATTATCATTATTATTATTATCATTATTATTATTATTATTATTGTTATTATTTTTATTATTATTATTATTATTATTATTATTATGGAATAAACCTTGTATAATTGAAATGAAGTTTATATGACGGTTAGAAAATTAAGAAATCTTAGTTTTTAAATACTGGAAAATTAATGTGCAGCAAGCATTGTAATTTGAAAAATAAAAAGTGAATGATTACTAATTACACATAAGCTACGTGCACACTAATATTTTAAGAAGACTGCTGAAATAACAAAGGAAAATACAAGCTCGTGTTTATCTACCTTCATTGTTCTCATGTTTTTGCGAAAATTGGCCGGATAGGATGAATAATTTGAATGCATAATCACTCAACATTTCTCAACTTTTATCCAATTATCCTGATAACGTTTTTTTTTTTCTTTTGTTCCAAATTTATTCGTGTACTACAATTAAGGCTACATTCTCAACATTTATTCACCAACTTAAGACCACCATCTACTCTCATTATTCGCTTCGCTCAAACAATAGTCAGATTTACCTCCAGTACCTTCTTGTTTTTCTTTTATCTCAACCTAATTACTTTCACATATCTTATCTCTTTGAATACAAATAATAAACCTATTTCATCTGCATCTTCTTACTTGTAGGATATGAGTTAATAGCATTATTTTATCAGCTTCTTTTATTTCATTTTCATTCTTTTAAAATCTTGTGTTCCAGATGACCTCACATCTTCCAGAGTACTTTTTTACCCATAACAAGATCCACTCACATTCGGTCTAAATGCTTTAAAGCTACAAAATACGTGATACCCTTTCTAACCCAACTTTCCGATTCAAATCTATAAATGTCACGTCTAATCTGCTCTCCCCTGAATTATCACTCCCCAGTCATTTATACAGGTATAATTTGCACTTTCCAGTCATTATTATATATAAAAATTAAAACATCATCAGTACATGATGCATGTGGGATATACACTTCCACTGAATAATATGCACTACCTTCCCTGTGCATATTATACGTGTTATATTCACACCCTTCATGTGTTTTGAAAGAGACTTAGGCAATGGTCCGAGATATTATGAATGAAGCGATTAGTATATTATTATTATTATTTTTTTTTTTTTTGTAACGTCATAGTTTTTGTTTAATTTTGGCAAATATCATAAAACGTTTTAGGTTATCATTATAATCGTTGTCTGTGTTTCGAAAGAGTTTATGCCATTGGTCAAAGATATTATGACTGAAGCGCTTTTATTTTATTGTAAGATAGTATATTACTCCTGTAATATAAACTCCACTCCTATGTTTCGAAAGACTCCAAACATTATTGATACTGCACAGACTTTACTTCTTAAGCAGTATCCTATAGCAGAAGTACTGGACACAACACTTTTTGTACTGTGGCCAAGTGGATATGATTCATCTGGTATTTACACTGTACAGATTTATTTAGATGAAAATTTTAATCCTTGGGTCATATCGTTAACATTCAGGATAAGGAGAGAGATATCAGATAGTATGATGCCCTATAAATTGAGTGAATCCGCACAAAAGCTGTTGAAATCTCGCTATGAATATTCAGCCAAAGATGGATACCTAGAAGATTATCTCAAATGTGAATAAAAACTTCAACAAAACCAAAGGAAGAGAAACAAGATCGAATAGTGTGCCCGAGTGTACCGTCAAGCAAGAGAATTCTAACCCAAGACATTGAGGACTCTATGCAATTGCAAATGGAACCGATTTCCTATCGAAGGATAGAAATCCAATGTCTATGTATAACAATACCAGGATGAAGCAACATCTGATAGTGTTTAAAAAAACCGGTATAATGTTGCTGTTTATCGAAGTCAATGAAAGCCAGGCGATGTAAGCAGAGTGCACAGCTAACAATAAGCGTAATATTTACATAGCGTTTTCAAGTCATAATCTTAGTTCTTTTGTAAAGATTTATCAGTTATTTAGGATTTATCAATAAATTAGTACTGCATATTTTTTATTGATAACCTGTAATATGAAATAATTGAGATTGTGAAATGATAGTTCCTTACTAAGGATTTATCAATGCAGTTTTACTACCCCGGACCTTGGCTGGAAATGTAAATAATTCAAGGGGAGTGCTAAAAGTTATATGAAAATGACTGGGGGAGTTAAAATTATACGTATAACTTTGACTGAGGAGAGAAATATCTGAGGGAGTCCTTATCAAATGTTACTCTTGTACAAAAACACCTTCACCTTCAAACCAAGTCAGGCGTAGATTCCAACCCTCCGTGAAATTTCTCTTCACACTCACTTGTTTTGATTCCAACGAGAGGGATTTACTTTTCAAGTTTATTTTCCAGCTACCTTCATATTCACCCAAAGGAACCTTTCAAATCTTGTAGTTTTATACGTTCACGTATAAAAACACTTAGATTTAAGCTTGAAATGTTATTTTTTACGATAGTTACAAAAATATTAAAATCTCTACGATAACATAAAAACTTTAGGTATTTTATGGGAATATAATTTTCTGACTAACTTTATTACTTAAGCAAAGGTCTACAATATCCAACTTAGGCATTTAAATCGAGAGTATATATCCTTTTTACTCTTTTCTATTTTAAGTTAATCCCATCGTTAATCTACCAAAAGGAATTATAGTTGCATCTAACTTATAATTTAAGGGTTTAGCAAGTCTCGAATTTTCTGAAGCATAACTTCACACTGGTAGGGCCATCTGATTAAAGGCCCATTTTTTTTAGAGGAAGTGACATACACTTTTTATAATCGTATTTTGTTTACCATAAACAGTCCATCATATGCTTATCCTCAGTTTAATTTCTGTCCCATATCATGGGATACACTTGTTGTTTCTCTTGAGTACGAATATTCATTAAAACTCTATATAGGCTCGTCTACAACCTTATTTGTTTTCTATCAGCATTATCATTAACCCTATCATAGTTTTACTCATAGTCATTGCCATTCTTACATATCTATTTCACTTATTAAAATCTTCTATCATCTCTTCCAGTTCCTTACTTAATTCACCAAGTCGAACTATATAATTTACAAATCTTAAGTTGTACAGGCAATATCCATTAATGTTAATTCCTATATTTTCCCAATCTAAGGCTTAAAAACTTCTTCCAGGTACACGTGTGGATAATTTAGGAGAGATGGGATCTCCCTCTCTAGGTATTTTTCCAATCAGAATGTTCTCATTATTTTTATATAGTTTTAAGATTAGTGTACTCCCCATATGGATATCTTCAAGTGTTCTAACATAAAAATCCTCAATTTCTTGCATATGAAGGGTTTAGATTAACTTGGACATTTTTACAAAATCAAAAGATTTCCCATAGTTTAGAAGTGATATACCTGATGGTTTGTCATACCCTGTTGTTTGTTTTCCAATCGTTAGATATTTTGTGTAAAGTGTATCGAGTTTTACTATTTTCATATCTTCATCCATTAACAAATAAATTTTGGGTCATCTTCTCCCTCTACTTTACATCTTTTCACATCTGACTTATATGTTATCCCTAGTTTTACTTTTGGTATTAACTTATGCTTTATTATTTATATTGGCAACGTTATTTCTTTAATCACCATTGAAGAGCATATTATAGAAATGCTCTTCAATTCTTAACACTACATCTATTTGTTGATATTTCTTTTTTCATCCTTTCAAGAAAATATGTTGATGATCTGTTCTAAATCGTCTTTAAATTTACTCAATGCTTCTTTCTTTCTCTATTATTTCCTCGCTTTTGATCT
>NC_090746.1:91580160-91587660 GCF_036898095.1 Palaemon carinicauda
ATATATATACATATATATATATATATATATATATTTATATATATATATATATATATAAATATTCATATATATATATACACAGATATATATATATATATATATATATAAATATGAATATTTATATATATATATATATATATATATAAATATATATAAATATATATATATATATATATATATATAAATATATATATGTGTATATACATATATATATATATATATATATATAATTCTTCCACCTATGAAATTCAGTTTTGAAGAAATTTTTCGCAAGATATATCATACAATATCTCCAAACTAGAGAGAGATGCATACAGAGTTGTTACCACTACATGAGTACCTACAACCTCCAGTATCTTACTGCCAAAGCTACCAACTTCCTCTCCATACTAGAGAGAATTGCAAAGAGTACTGTTATTACTAAACGATTCGGCAAGAACAAATAGTGCTGTAGAAGGAGAGCACTGGGCTTTCCAAGTCGTAGTTGCTACCCACACACTGTCCAAATACATAATAGAAATTTGTTGACTCTCTGGGGGAAAGAAAAATTATAATGAAACACTTACAGAATAATATCCTTGGCAAAGACCCAGACACCACAAAAATTTAGAAACTCTACAGCATCTTGAAACATTTCAGCAAAAAAAAAAAAAAAAAAAAAAAAAAATATATATATATATATATATATATATATATATATATATAAATTTAAGCACTACAAATATCTACAATCATATTCATTGTATAGCACCTAGTATTTTTAAATGTTTGGTAATAAAGGGTTTTATTCTTTTACATTTAGTATATTTTCATATCTCGACAGTCGTATTTATTCCTCTTTACTCAGTACAGCAAGTATAACCAAAACGACCCCTATGGTTTATTTACAGAGTTATAATGTCTGCTTCTTAATCCAGTTTAGTGTTTTGTGTAGTTTCTAATTATGCATCATTTTTTTTTAAATACAATGATTATATAATACACCTGATTCCCTTTCCATTATTTTGAAATAATATAGATTTAAGGAAAAGATCGGAAAATGGTTTTTGAAAATGGGCCTACTCTAGAATAGATATTCTTATTAATGAATAAAAAAAGATCTGTCTTCAGAACACAAGTATAAAACCATCGTCCTACAAAAGAATTAAAAATCCGGAGAAACTGTAATTTATTTGAGAGATTACAATAACGTATTAGGTAGCAAATGTACATAATATAAACGATAGGTTCTCGTTAATTTATCTGAAGTGGAATGAATAAAAGAAAAAAGTCAACATCCCATTCATTTATTTTTTACTGACGTGCCGACAAATAATTCCAAAATATATCTCCGTTGGCGAATTGCGTGGAATTTATGAAATATGCTGGTGCGGGAGGTTTATGGATTTTACTACATTAAAATGCTAATCACTTCATCAAATCTGGTGAACGCTGCATTTGCTAATTTATGTGAACTCTTTATTTGTATCATATTTCAGTGGCTTTTTACAGCATTAACGACTTTTAAAATGGGGCAATGTAGATTTTAATGTATAACACATCATAGAAAAGTTTTGTGATGCCTGGTAAATTACAAATATGTCCTGTGAGGCCATATAGGATAGAATTTGTTGAAAATTTGGTAACTGAAAGTTTTACTTGATATTTTAATTACTTCGTAGCCACAGTGCAACCAATGTTGTTCTTGTTTATATTTCGAAAAATCTCATCCCACATCTATAAAGTAAATGAATTATCCTTTCAATCATAATCAACGCTTGATAATATTGTAAAGGATTTCATAAATTAGAATATTTCCTTCGTAACCTTCTATATAAATCATTCATTCTATTAAATTCCATCACTTCATTCGAACCTAAAGCTGAAACCAAAACATTTGCGGATGTTAACTTCCTTATCTATCAAAAATTCTTTATTTCATAACCGAATAAGTCTTACATCTGGCAGAAATTACCTACAGAGCTTTGGAAACACTTTTTCGCTCCTATTTGAATGGGATATCAGATAAAATCTCATGTTCATATTTCTCTCTTAGTGTTACAACACGGTGCAATATAAAATGTTGCGACAAGGCTGAAAGAGGAAGCTGAACTATGTGGTAAGAAGTTTTATTAATCACATTTATATAAAGGTATGTTAGTGATATAATTTTCAAAGTTGTCATTATATTTACTGTTGATTTTATATATTAATTGATAGTATAATAATCTTCTAATGATTTTGTGTATGCATAACACATGTGTTTACAAAATCTGGTTAAAAATATTCTATTAATGAAAAACTAGTTTTAAGTATATATATATATATATATATATATATATACATATATATGTATATATATATATATATATATATATATATATATATATATATATATATATATATATATATATATATATATATATATATATATATATAGTAAAGTCTTGGGACGCGCAGTTGCAAGAAGAAAGCCATAGTTATTGGTTATCAAATGATACTTGGGATACTATAAAAAGGAGACAAGGACAGAAATTGATTATTGAAGGTTTTCGAGGAAGTAATAAAAATTACAAGATAGAACAGGCTAAGTATTCCAGTATTAATAGTAAAGTCAAAAGAAAAGCCAGGAATGCCTGGAGAGAATATTTAGACAATAAAACAGATGATGCTGACTATGTTATGAATTCAGGAACTGGCTATGGTTTAAGAATTCCTCGTAGAATATTAATGAAATCTCGACTAGGGCAAAGAAGAAGAAGCATATACCCCTCAAAAAGAGAGATGGCTCTGTTATACCAACAGTAGATGAAGAAAGACAACGTTAGATGGAACACTTTAGTGAGATTATGAATAGGAGATATGAAGGGACTAATTTGATTGATATTCCTGAAGCTGATGATAACTTTGATGTGCCCATGAATGAATTCAGTTTGTTTGAAGTGGAAGCTATCATAAAAAAAGTAAAGAGATAGAAAGTCCCGGGATAAGATGGAATAACTGCTGAGATGATACTGGCCGAAAGTAAAGTGACTCCTAGACTACTTACAAGATTATTTTGTAGAATATGGCATGAAAAGACAAAACCAGATGAATGGGAGTTTGGAGTCTTGGTCAAAATAGAAAAAAAGGAGACCTGATTGATTGCAATAATTACAGAGGCATAATCCTTACGCCAGTTGTTATGATAATATATACTATGCTTATTTTAAAGAGACATGAGTTTAGGACTGATAATAAGCTGAAAGGTGAACAAGCAGGATTTAGAAAAAGTAGGAGTTGCACTGACCACGTTTTCATTTCAGGATATGTACAGCAATGTGTAGAATATAGAGATCCCCTTTTGATGGTATTTGTTACTATGAAAAAAGCCTTTGATAGTGTGCACCGGGTCCAATTTTGTGGGGAGTCTTGTGTTATCGAATTCCTCTTTGATATTTAGATTTGATTAAGTGTGTTCAAAAGGATAGCAGTTGCAAAGGAAATGTTACTGGAGTCTTATTAATTGAATTGCCTGTGAATAATGGAGTACTCCAAGGAAATACATTGTCACCTATGTTGTTTATCCTCCTCATGGATTTTGTAATGCATGGAATAGTTGGGGATGATGGAGGAGGATTAAACTGGATTAGTAACCGGAAACTAGCTGACCTAGAGTATGCTGATGATGCTGTCCTTATTAGCAGAACACCAGACGACTTGCAAAGCTTGCTTACCAGAATACATGAAATATCACAAGATAATTAGAAGAAAGACATAGATGAAAAAAAATGGAATATGCAATGGAAGATGAAATATCATTGGAAGGAGAAAGGATCAATGAGATGGAATCTTTGAAATATTTGGGAACTATAATCGTTAATTCAGGATCTAATATAATTTGAGTTTATTGAAAAATTGTAAAAGCAAACCGAATAATGACTAGGTTAAGTAGAATTTGGAAATCAATTCGCTTGTGATTACATTTAAAAATTAGGCTATATATCAGTTTAGTGATATCAGTGTTAGTGTATGGATATGAGTTATCGAAAAACAATGAAATAATATCCAACAGATTTTGTAAATTTCAAAACAAAGACCTCAAAGGACAGGATTAGAAGTGAAACTATAAGAGATATTGCTCGAGTGGCATATGTGGATAAGATGATACTAAGATCATGGTGAGGGATAGATGGAGATGGTTTGGGCATGCTCCTTGGACTCCCCAAGAGAGATTAGCTCACCAAACTCTCAACTGGTCTCCACAAGGCACTAAAAGAGTGTGAAGACCCACTCTTACATGGCTGAGAACTATGCAGAGTCAAGTAGGAGATGATGAATTGAGAAGTATTGATTCAGAAGATAAAGATAGAGGTGTAGGAAGAGATGGTGATATATATATATATATATATATATATATATATATATATATATATAGATATATAGATATATATATATATATATATATATATATATATATATATATATATGTATGTATATATATATATATATATATATATATATATATATATATATATATATATATATATAAATATATTTGTATATTTGTGTATATATATATATATATATATATATATATATATATATATATATATATATATATACATACATATATATATATATAGAGAGAGAGAGAGAGAGAGAGAGAGAGAGAGAGAGAGAGAGAGAGAGAGAGAGAGAGAGAGAGAGAGAGAGAGAGAGAAATCGATGCCCTTTACCGCTAATTTGTAATATCAATGAAAATGATCCATGAATAACGAGCAGCCGAAATAGACATTCAGTTTTACATGTGACAGACCTATATTTACGTTGTTACTGATCTTAAAATATTTATATATGGCATTATATAATTTCCTTACTAGGCTATTTTCACCTTTTGGAGCGCTTGGTCCTACAGCATTCTGTTTTCCCAACTATTATTGAGGCTTAGCTAATAATAATAATAATAATAATAATAATAATAATAATAATAATAATAATAACAGGTCAAATTATATTTAATCAAGATATAATACCTACGAAATGATCGTCACAACCTGATATTATTTAGAATCATATGATCAAAGAATGTTCGTGTTGTTTACATTATATTTAGCTCATCTACTCGTATTCTATATTATAATACTATTAATATTACCATCTTCCATATTATGGACAAGAGATGATTTTAATCACGGTAATAATAATGCTACGATTGTTAACATGTCAAAGAATGCATTTGTAGTATTTAACGGCCCTGTTTCCCCTATTGTTTACAATTGTGACTTCAGCACACTGTCTCGTTACTTGACAATACGGTAGTCAGAAATACCAACTTTGAAATACAGCATAAGACGTCTAATCACAGAAAATATTATGAATGAAGTGTTTTCAGCAAGAGATAGTATTAGATTTCATTTACTTGTATCTTATTTGTGTTATTATCGGTTACAAAAAGTAGGTAATTTATTCTTTTTAAAGATATTATTTCGTATTCTGTTGATAATTATGGTAATCATTTCGTCTATAATATGCGAGTCCATTGTTGGTTTAGGGGAAAATTAAAGTCAGGATGACTTAAGGAGTCGTGAATTTTAACATATCTGAAATTATAAGTTCATACGACAAAACTGAGAGAGAAGTAAACCATAATGGCAAGTACTGAACTTTATATAAAAGGTTATCTCACGAGAGAAGGCTATGAATAACTATCGTCTAGAACCCTTCCTCCCCTTCAGTTTAGAAATCCAAGAGCAGTTTCTCTCATTTGCCAACAGATGGAACTGGTAGCTTGTTTATAGTAAAAATATCAAGAATTTTTGTTCAGCGGAATATAGCAAAAATTCATCACGTGGTTCCGCACATAAATATACAAAACGATAGGAATAATATTGGCTATCAGATAATATTTTCAGTTTATTACAGTTACTCTTTCTATATTACTGCGAGCAGAATATTTATTTTGCTAGTACAGAATTATGTGAATGTGTTTATAATCTTTTTGTTCTCTTTCTAATCCTAAATAGTTATTGTTATACTTACGAAATTTTTACTTCAATATGCTAAACCCGTATCACAAGTGGCATATTCCAGCAATGCACTAAGAGCTAGTCTCAGAATTGATTAGGAATTGGAAGTATTTTCTCATAACACGGACTGTTATATAAATTTTAGAATTCTCCAGTGCATGACGAAAGTAGCAGCAATGAATCAGAAAATTAAAAATTATATAAGGACAATGGGTTATATTATTATTATTATTACTATTATTATTATTATTATTATTATATATATGTATATATATATATATATATATATATATATATATATATATATACATATATATATATATATATATATATATATATATATATATATATATATATATATATATATATATATATATATATATATATATATATATATATATATATATATATATATATATATATATATATATATATATATATATATATATATGTGTGTGTGTGTGTGTGTGTGTGTGTGTGTAAAACAACAGCAATGGGAGTCGTTTCCATTCCACTTCAGGACAAATGTCTTAGATATGCGTTTATTCATGCCTATAGTTTTGCCAGTAATCAACATCACACTGGCTAGTGGAGATTGGTGATTTTAAGCCAATTTTATCTGATCGTTTACAGAAAACCAACCTAGCATGGGTGTCCGGCACTCTTATAGGTTTTTAATCATGGTGTTCCACAAACCCTTCCGCCACGTTCAAGTATCCCTTCTCAAAAAGGCTATATATACATACACACACACACACACACACATATATATATATATATATATATATATATACATATATATATATATATATATATATATATATGTATATATATATACAGTATATATATATATATATATATATATATATATATATATATATATATATATATATATATATATATATATATATATATATATATATTTATGTGTGTGTGTATGTGTAGATTCTTGGGTCCAAATTATTTTGGTGCATCATTTCATAAGATTTCTTGTTATAGAGGTAATTATTGATGTAAACATGGAGTCTGCACCAACTGAAATATAAAGAAGACGAGACACAACCTACTTGCTTTGCACTATCCCCCAATATATGATTAACAAATACTCAATTCTTGTTTCTAGTTCAAGATAGTAAGTCTTGATATGATCCAGGAGAATGATAAGTAGGGTAATAATAATGTCACAGAAATCAGCAGGTGTGCAGCTAATGTTACTCAGAAGAAACTGAAACTTAAAGTAGTTACATGGAGGAAAAAGTGCTACCAATGCGTATTCTATGCTGGATTTTGTAGGCCACCCCAGGAACAGTATGAAAAGCAATATTGGACATTAACACCCCGGGAAGTTCCAGCTGGACTCATCACCAAGTGGTAGCAGCTTCATCCATTCATAGTCCGTCCCATACAACAAGGATCTTTGCTTTTTCGCTGATTGATCTGGGTTTATTAAAAATCTGCATAAGGGTTTTATACCAAGTGATGGTAAAGCTTTGAAACAAGGTATCCAAAAGAG
>NC_090746.1:91595482-91597982 GCF_036898095.1 Palaemon carinicauda
GAAACTATCTGTAACATCTCCGGATATCGTAGTCGAAATTTTCTTTTTCTTACATGAATATATTCTATGATAGATGAAAAAAGTATAATATTATACCTTCTTTATAAGATCCTGAAAAGATGGTCTCATCCTTTTTTGTTGAATTGTTTTCAGATTTAAGTTATAGTGTAATAACCATTAAAATGAAAAATGATATGGCAGGTGGAAATGGGACCTCCAGTCTGAAATGGAAATGAATGTGGAAATAAAGGGCGTCTGGATTAGAATCAAGTTCCTTGGGTGAGTTGTGGCTTCTTAACATATTACCAGATGAGCAGAAAAAAGTGTAAAGATTTTTTTTCAACATTTTTCTTTTTTATGAGGGCAAGATTACTATTGTGTTTCGATATGAAAGTATTTAGAGTTTTTGAATAAGCTGTAATAGCGCAGCAATACATCAGATAAAAAATTTTTATTACAAGGATTAAACTACAACTTTTATTAGATAAAATAATCAGTTTGGAAATACCCCAATACCCTATTTGAGATTTAATGCAATGCATTTGCCCTTGTAGAACTTCATTTGCACTTATATATATATATATATATATATAAATATATATATATCTATATATATATATATATATAAATATATATATATATATATATACTGTATATATGTATATATATATATATATATATATAAATATATATATATCTATATATATATATATATATATATAAATATATATATATATATATATATACTGTATATATGTATATATATATATATATATACACATATTTATACATATATATACATATATATATATATATATAGATATATATATATATATATAGATATATATATATATATATATATACAGTATATATATACATACATATATATATATATATATATATACATATATTTATATATATATATATATATATATATATAGATAGATAGATGGATAGATAGACAGATAGATAGATAGATAGATAGATAGATAGATAGATAGATATATTGCACAGGACTATTACCAATGCAGTCGAAACGATCTGCTCTCTTCCCTTACAGAAGGGAACAAAAGGAATGAACAGCGAGATATCCCCAGGATGTAAAGTATAACAAAAGATAATCGAGTAGTTCTATCATAGCTTTTCTTACAACGCTACACAAAAGGATGCTCTATTCAAATAAGAAGCCACGATTAAGGAAACGACTCTTTTTCAAATAGTCTGAAAACAGCGAAGGCTTGGAAGGCTTCAGTTGGTATTTCCGCTATTCAACCTATGGAAAAACAGAGGCTGATTTTTAAACAACAATGATTTGAAAGAAGTCGTTGCCCTCATTGACAGACTTCAATTTTAACTGCATCTCGTTTTTTGTAACAAAATGGTAAAGAAGCAAGGATTTTTTCAATGTATTCAGTGACATAAGGAAAGACATCCAAGTGACCTTAGATAAAAAAAAAAAAGAGTATTATAATTCATATTGGGTGATGTAAGCTTCTTGGAATACTGGAGAAGACACTTTTTCTTTATTAAATTCGGAAAACGTGAATGGAATTTATGTCCAGAGCTTAAAATTGATAATGAATGAGTTATGCGAGGATGTAAGCATGCAATATAACAATATTTCTTATATAGTACCATAAATTTGTCAAAATGAACACAACAATATCAAAAAATTATAATATTAGGGAATATGTATTATACATTATATTCTTATGATACCTCTAGTAGAAATTCATTACTTGTAGAGAAATATAGAATTAAAGAACTATAATTAAACGACCGGCACCTTATTCATCATTTCTCAATAAACATTTTTTTTCCTCTTACCGAATACAGTAGTGTTGAAAATGTATTACAGCCTAGATTTTTTCCTCTATGAACTATGAGGTATAAGCTGCATGTATCAAGTTTTCTAAAGAGAATATATGAATTGAAGATATTCTAATCTAGTTTTCACGGAATGATATAGTAATATTATAAACAGGGGTATGTTACGTCATTCATATAAATTGGAATTTAGTAGTCTTCCTGATTCCACCTTTTCTAAAGCCGAATAACAAATTTAGTTTTTCCCATCCCGTGAAAATAAAACACACTTACTGAACCTTTATGCTTATGGACATTTACATCAAAATAGCTAGTACAGTGGTAACGTGTTTGCCTAGCATTCGCATGGCAAGAGATCGATCCCAGCCCAGGACCGTGAGTTTAAGCTGTTTACTGGGGAGGCTACTGCTGTGGTAGGGCACCACAGTGGGGGGTTGGGCTTGCCCGGCTGACGTTCTGGTGAGCATCTATTCTGATGGAACCGGAACTGAAACCAGTCACCTTTCACCTATAACCTTTAAATGAACTTACCTATGCTTCATTACAAAGTTATTTATGTTCGATTCTCGTCTAGGAATTTTAATGAAAAACAGGACTCAAGATGCATTTATTATCGTATGAGATTTTTAAAGCAATAACTTAATATATACCATTACTACGTCTATAGAGTTAT
>NC_090746.1:91610482-91617982 GCF_036898095.1 Palaemon carinicauda
CATTATGCCCTGAAAAAAACCTCAAACATTGCATGACCACCACCTGCAGAAGTTGCAGAAAGGCGGACTTAAAATTTTCTGTGATGTGCGTTTCTTGTATGTGACTGTCTCCGCTTAAATGCTAACATCATTATTGATGAATAATACAGTGATGATCCAGTTGATGTTACACAAGAGACTTCTTTATGTCAGAATGAAACAATTCAAGGAATAGAATGATCAGAATAGGATAACAGTGCACTATATAGCTGCTATCATTTTACAGAATAACCCCACAAGATTTCATGATATTCCTATAAAGACTAAGATAGCTGATCATAAAATACATGGGTAGAAAACGGACAATGTCAGAGAAACCATTACTTTCATTTATGCAGGAAGAATTGGTATTGCAATGGCTACGATTGATAACTATACATTTTGTATGGATAGTTGGGGCATGGGTGGTAACTCAGCCAGTGAGCATTGACTGTCCAACCTAAACCAAAATAATGAAGGCCGCCTTTGAGAGATGATTTCGAAACTTTATAAATAAACGGGGAGTATGATGAAGGCTTGAAGGTTTCCTTAACTGACACCAAAACAGCGTAATAGAAACCACCCCCAAAACTAATAGAAAAGGTTTTATAAAAAAATAAAAACTTATGTAGATAATTATATATGTCCCAAGCAAGAAATTCTCAAAAAAAAAAAAAAAAAAAAAAAAATTTCCATTATGGTAGCAAGACTGCGCCAAACTCGGGCATTTGAGGGGTGCAATATTAATATCTTATTTAGTACCTTATTACGAGAAGATAAAGCTTATGGAGCTGTCCTGAATTCTTACCTTTATTATACCTAATACTACAGGACAACTGCAAGAGGCTCAAGGTTCCCAATAAATTAATAATTTCAATCTAACAATTTTAGCATTTGCAAAGAAATATCTGGAAAAAGCACCTTATACAAAGTGATACAAGATATTGTTAGATATTTTGTCATTAGTTTTTTAATATGGGATTTAGGCCTCCAACAAGTTTATCAGACATCCTTCCACCTTGTACCTATTCCTTTAATCACCGTTGGATATTAAGAGGACGCACTTCAATGTTCCACTTCAAACTCTCCTTGATCACTGTTAATAGATTGAGTGTTGTACACTTAATCTATATCCATTTATTTTGCCTACTGTTAAGACAGCTTCACATTCGTAAAAGCTATTAATTCTAATATCTTCACGTGTGATTGAAACCTCACAGCACAACAGATTGATACAGTCCATTTATCAATAATATAAGAGTGAATCAACCACTATTGATAAAGCATTCACGTGTCAATATGAATTCATGTAATATATTTCATATTACCTATATGCTAGTCCTACATCAGGGATTCTGATATACACATTTATGGGTAATAGATTAACATAGAAAAATCACTCATGGGAGATATTGAGAAAAAAAAAACATGATATAAAAATGTACGTTTTAACATTTTATAAAACAGCCGAGTCTAAAGTCCATAATAAAATATGCAATGCGTACAAAAGAGAGAGAGAGAGAGACGAGAGGAGAGGAGAGAGAGAGAGAGAGAGAGAGAGAGAGACATCGTGTATATGTAGGGGAGAATGATTTTTCATATTATTTTGTATTCACGGGAGGTTTTATGAAATTTATCATCAAGATCCACTCATGTAGTTACACTTCGTAGAATTCTGTAAAACAATACTGAAATAAAATAGGAAAAAATAGTAAGTGAAGAATATAAAATAACAGCAAATTTTTTTTTTTTTAAATTGCATGTTACACAGTTAATTTTATTCTTAAATAAATCAATTTATAAGAGGAATAAAAAGTATATCTGAGTAATGATCTTTTACGGATATATTTGCATTCCTGTAGTTTTTCAAAGTTCAATATGCTCATGTACTGAGTGAAACATTATCTCGTCTAATGGCATAACAACATATTTTCCTTGCGTAGACAGGGGAAATATTTTTCTCGTCCGTCTTATATTAAATTTAAGAGCCACGACCTCGCTGTTAGCCTTAGGTTAAGTGATTCAATGACTCGTATTTTCCAAGATCGTGAGAGGTTGTTATCATTTCATATTAATATGAAATGAAGTGTAATGTGCAAGGTTTTACACACACACATACGCACGCATAGACGCACACACACACATATATATACACACACACACACACATATATATATATATATATATATGTATATGTGTGTATATATATGTATATATATATATATATATATATATGTATATGTGTGTATATATATGTATATATATATATATATATATATGTGTGTGTGTGTGTGTGTGTGTTTAAGGCCATTTTATGTCAGTCTGTACTAGCAGATTTTCTTATTTAGTCAATTCATCGTCGTCTTCTCCTCGTTCCCCTGCTTTTTTTTTTCTAATTTCTAGTGACCAACATTGCTATTTTTTTTGGTCAATATGATACCTGTGATTCTCATTATAGATCCTTCAAACGCAAATTTATTTTTTTACTTATTGATAGAATACTCTCTACTTTAGCATACATTCGTATTAAAGAGAGAGAGAGAGATGAGAGAGAAGAGAGATGAGAGAGAGAGAGAGAGAGAGAGAGAGAAGGAAAATTGCCTACAACTTTCTTTGGCGAGTCAGTTTATCTTTTAAAAAAAGAAAACTTTATTTTCAACATCTTATTATAACTCATCCCACCAAACCCGTCAGTTTTCCCGCTTTGGAAATTCTCATTTCATTCATAGAAACATCTGACATCGGTGTTAAGGACTCCACATACTACGTGGATATTACCTTTGTAATCCTTCTAACTGTGTTGTTTCAGTTCCGTTGGTCTTAAACGAGACAACAATGGACTCCATAAATACATTTTAGGTGGGAACCCTCTAAAACTTCAGTCATGAAGGAAATTGTATAACTGGTCAGTTGTTATTATTCAGTGTGCACGGACTGAGGGGAGAGCATGGAATAGGGGACGAAAATCTTCTCATTTAAAAGGTATAGTTTCTTTATACGTAATAATTATCTTGTTTCTTCTTAATTTTGCGTAAGTGATATCGGAGTATGTGTATAATGATAACTTTTATATTTACATTACGTATATACATAAATACACACACAAACACACATAAACGCCTACGCACACACGTACACACACACACACACACACATATATATATATATTATATATATATATATATATATATATATATATATATATATATATATATATATATAATAGCATATGAAACCTCGAAACGAGATTAACTATCACAACGCAAGACAATACAATTAAGAAAATTCGACAGGTGCCTCATTCGACCCTTTCTTTTTCTCGAAAAGGAATCGAGCCAAAGTTAGCGTCAATTATCTAGGAGATATCGTTAGTAGTTGGACGTGTTAATCACACACGATGAGTCAGAACTACTGTAGTCAGCCTGACCAAAGAAACCAGATCAGTACTGTACATGCAAAGATTCATCAAATTGCATCTCATATAAGGGTTGTGGTGGCCTGTTAGGTACGTCCTTTCTCGGTGATAGCCAAACTAGGGGTCATCTTCTGCTAAAACTCGTTAGTTCCTTTGGTCTCTGCAACCTTACAATCCTTGTGAGCTAAGGATGGGGTTTTGAGGGAGCTTATAGGTCTATCATTTGAGCCATCAGCTGCCATTGAGCGCCATTCATGAGAGGCATTTAAACTTTTAAATACGCCTAACCGATAATCACAAACAGTCGCCCATGACAATATACATGAACAAAAAGCTTTAACTATACTATTCAGTAATTAGTAATATCATCTATATACCTTTCCAATGATTCATTGTAACAATATAGACTGATATATATGATAATGGATAACTAAAATAGCACATATAGAGTTAAAATCATAGTCATTGTTATTGCAGAGAGGATGCTATTCATATATTTTGCAATCATTAGTAATTAGGAACCATTTTGCGATTATATAAGTTGATAATCACGATGAATAAGTCATTCTTATCATACAACCTACCAATTGCATAAATGGAAATGTTTGTATATTGGAATTATTATATTTTTATTTCAATATAATTATTGTACGAATGAAGGATTTCAAACTCGGAGCTCATTATCCCATATGAATCCTAGTGCATCCTCCCCGCCCACCGACGTCTTTACGCCAGCCTGACATGGCAAATTGGCAAAAATATGCCGTCATGTCTAATATGGATAATTAAGGGACTTATCAGAATAAACAAATGAAATGTAAATAAAAACTCATCCAAATTTAGTGAGGCTACTTGTGACGTAAATTATAATACCAGACGTAATAGGAGTGTTGCCAGAGCTATAATAATGATCGTAAAAATATATTCAACTCTCTTGTAAAAAACCTAACGCCTATCATAGGATATGTGATTATTATCAAGTTTGTGAAGCGAAATACTAAATAATAATAATAATCTAAACTAATTTATCTCTACAGTCAAAATAAATAGATAAATAAATTGGTAGCGATTTTTTTCTAAACTTAAACGAATGGATAATGCCTCTTCTTTACTTCTTTGTACTCGTCACATAATTAGCCGACTATATCAGTTGAAGTCAATTATAGAAACACATAAAGAAAATAGAATGATGGAAAAACATACATAGAACTACAACGTTTGCTATTAAAAATTATCATTGTAATTGAAAGCAGTACCTGTATTATGTTCTTAGCGCCAAGATAATTGATAAAACAGAAGCATGGATGGATCAAATTCCAGTAATAAAAGAAAGGGTTAAAAAATCCTAGGAGAGAAGAACGATAATATTACGGTTTTCATTGTTGATACCACGGGTAATGGAAAATGATCTGTTACATATAAATATGACCATATTATAGCAAAGGGATTTGTAAAATAATATACATTCGGTAATATAACTCTTGTCATTGTACACTTTTATGTTGATTATAGGATTGCCGATCAAGTACAGTGCAATTTATATTTAAGCTTTCACTATCAGTAATACAAAGCCTTTTGAAATGGTGGGATACAAGTATATTGAATTTGAAATACAATTATTTAGAGGTGTTCTGTATCAAAATTACGATACCAATTGAATCAGTTTTAGCAACTTTGAAATAACTAAAATCCGTTGAAAAACTTAGAGAACCTCGAAGTGCTCGCAAAAAAAAAAGAAAAAAAAAATCCTATAAAAAATTCAGAAGTGTCTGATACACTCCCTTATCTTTCATTTATCTGGATCGAAACGTATTTTTTTCCAAACATTTCAATGCATGTTATAACAAATTATGAGTATTTCGAGATACTTAGAATTCTGTTTTTCGATCTCATAAGAGCTTCTTCCTGTTATTTCTTGTAAAAAAAAACTTGCTGATCCTCCAAGGGGAATTCCAGTGCAAGTGTACAGACGAAGATTCGATATGTGGCTGAGACAAGTTTAACTTTAGTGTTCGTCTTTGTGCCAATCATCAAAGGTCGCTGTGCGGCCGCTGTTCGTAAATATTTCTTCACGTCGGGTGAACCCTTCATAATACTTGGTATATTTTCCAGAGATCCAATCATTACCTCCATTAGGTCTCGAACAAGAAATCCTTAATTCATTGTCTGCAGGTCAATCGTTTCGCCAAACAGTTTTCGAATAAATGTTTTGTTCGATCAGATACCTGGATTTCAGCTACAAATAAAGCGGATGCCATATGCTGTTGTAGCCTGGCGAGTCAAGATCGTTGTCCATGTTTAGTAAAATATGATTATAGTGCATTTCTTTTAGCGATGCATATTTGCACCGACTTGCGGCGGTGCCCTTTTAGCTCGGAAAAGTTTCCTGATCGCTGATTGGTTAGAATTATCTTGTCCAACCAATCAGCGATCCGGAAACTTTTCCGAGCTAAAAGGGCACCGCCGCGAGTCGGTGCAAATATGCATCGCTAAAAGAAATGGACTATAGTATTCTCAATTTTATTAGCTCTTTGTACATGATCATTAATTTCAGCCACGTGAGCACGCATTACTGCCTGTTGCTGAGGCAACTCTTTCACTTGACCTTCAAACTTTGACTGTTTATAAATAAGTGAAATACCACCATCATTCTTGAGGTCGGCATATGGAATGTTATTCAGGTTTCTAGTTGCAAAGAGTGGTTGGTCGTCGGAGTATATTTCCAGAAGTAGGCTACATTATAAGTATTCATAAGACTATCCTCTTCTTTCGTGCTACACATGCCATTTGGTATCTGTGGAAAACATGTTGTATTACAAATTCCTCTCCAAGATGATTGCATCGCATTTATAAAATCACTGTCACCAGAATAAGAGTACCCCTATGACGAAGCTTAATTTTACATCAGAAAAAAAATTATATATCATTGAATATAAGAGCTCATCGGGTACATTAACCTCACAGATCATTAATATTGAAGACTGGTATATAATTTGAGGGGCAATATTGTCTTTTCAATCTCGCCATGAGTGATGACAGAAAAATTACGTCAACACAGGAAAATTTTATAGGCGTTTGATACACACGTACAAGTCATTTTTTACCACATGAAGTATAAAGTACAGGAATCCATAAATACATTCCTGATTTAAAGAATAATATCACAAAACCATTGTCTTTGCACATCACTCAAATTAATTTCAATATAAATCAGTTCTTAAAAGAACTTAGTCCCATAGAAATATCAAGATTTTGTATGTGCTTCTTTATTGTCACGTCTCTATTCTCCTACTGTCGAATTATATATTATCAGTGAAATGATACACTTGTAGAATATGAAAAATAGGTAAATAAGAGAGATTCTTTGGTATTCAATCTGAGAAAACGCTGACTATATAACGTGTAAAATGAATAATGGAATTTGAACACAAAAACAACTTTCCAGTCGTAGTAATAATATGACTCCCTATTTACCAGTGATCAATAAAGATACAGATTTTGCGTATTTTGTTGACTAAAGAAATGTAAGGATAAAAAAAATGGTTTGCTTTATATGTAATCAGTAAAAAATCTTCTCATAACACATGCTCATCAGAGACTTGCGCATCTAAACCTTATGAGTTTTCATCTAGAGTTATGACTTCACCTAAGGAGTGGCCATAAAGTAAGGCACTACCTATGAAAACCTTGAAATTACCACGTCTATCATATGGAAGAAAATTGAGTGATTCTGAGAAAATTACATTTCTAGTCAGCTTATACGTCCATGTATTACTTTTATAAATTCCTGAGCACAGAGTTGATATGTACCTTTAGATAGGGTAAAATAGAATTCCATTTCATAACAAAATTTCGTTTAATACAAAATATAAAGAAAAGTATGTTTAATAACGTTGGTTCAAAAAGTAGGTGGCCACACAAGGAAATATGTTGACTGAAGAATAGGTTGTCCCAAGATATATACAGCACTCTCTGCTTTGCGCTTTCCTGATTTCATAGCTTTCTTTTGTAAATAGTCAAAACTGTTTTTCAAAACAGCTCTTCATCTCATGTGTTTTTTAAAAAGC
>NC_090746.1:91637982-91667982 GCF_036898095.1 Palaemon carinicauda
GAGATTATCTTTTAACTAATACCTTACTCTAATATATTGAATATACTTAACTACCTCCCCACAGCAACGGAAGGTGATAGGATCTGTAACGGCTCCTTACTTATCCTATCCCTTTAGTGGATTAGACTGGATAAGGTCTGTTTGGAGTGCAGATACCTATGGTTATCTTAGGATACGTCCCTGATTATACACGATATCTTTGGATAGTCGTTTTCGGGGGTTGGAACCCCGTGTTACCTGACGGTAATTCTCTTGTAATATCACTCGCAGAAATATTATACTGTAGAAAGTTGCCCGAAAGAACTTCCATCAAGACGACATGGCTCGAGCCCAAAAATAAATTTTTCTACGTCATAATCCCTTTATTTATAATTCTACATAGCTAAACCTATAATATACAGTAAAGTAGCATAATAGATTATTATTCGTTTCTTTCCTTTTATCCTAACAAAACTCAAAGTATGATTGTAAGGAGATCAAGGACAGTGGCCCCTCAACGTCTGGATCTCAGTATTGATAATGTTTCTTTAATTTTGACTCTTTTAACATTTTAGGTGTGGTTCTTAACAGAAAATTTACTTTTGAGAAAGACATTAGGTCTGTTTCTTCTTCAATCACACAAAAAAATGGCTTAATGAGAAAGTCTTTCAAGATTTTCACTGGGCATGTGTTCAGCACTGGTATATAAAGTGGAAGAGAGAGAGAGAGAGAGAGAGAGAGAGAGAGAGAGAGAGAGAGAGAGAGAGAGAGAGAGAGAGAGAGAGCACATTAAAGTAGATGGACAACTGAGAAAAAAGTAAGAAATACAGTTGGTTAATTACTCTTATGGAATTATGATTTGAGAGAGAGAGAGAGAGAGAGAGAGAGAGAGAGAGAGAGAGAGAGAGAGAGAGAGGATATCTTGTCATATTGAAAATAAAGCACAAACCCTGGACATCGTAAGAAATGAAATATAATATTTGGGTGGAAACAAACTTTGGTTTTTTATGATATAAAATGCTTGATTGGAGTAGTGGAAATCTTTTTATACATTGGAGTCCCATGGATCCATGTCGCATGTATATCCCGTACACAAAGATTTCTACCGCAATGTGCTAGACCAATTGAGATGTCACAACTTGCCCACTGTGATGCGATCCTTTATACAGCAGTATATTACATGGCGATGTATTCTCGTATATGACCCTTATTACTCTGTGCCTGCGTTGTGCTTCACCCCTGGTCGCCTACTCCGCATTTTGAGTCAGGTATACCTTCAAAAAGTTCCCCTTGGTATATGACCTGTCTATGGTTCTATATATATGTTGAATATACAAACGATATAAATATTCCATGTTCATATATTCCACGTGATTCCTCATCAATATATTTCGGCAACACCTCAGGTGTATCTTTTCCTGATAAAGACTTTATTCTGTAAGAGGTAGTAACATGACATTCCTCCAAGTGTTCTGACCTTTAAGGCATGACGTGGGTGTGAATTAATCGTATCCTGAAGGTTTAAGCTCACGCTTAAGATGTCTCAATGCTTAGAACAAGCGATCCATCTCAATAGATGATTTCCCAATTGCATGTTTAGACAAATTGTATATACTGTATATTTTCAATTCTGGGTCTTCGTCTTGGTTCATGTTCTCTCTTGGGTGTCATTATGATCAAACGATGGGAGGTGATTATGTTAGTAATAAAAGCAGAAAAGAACACGATTAATGCGATGCGTTATCTTCTTGCACTCGTTATACCTCTTGTGCCTGTCTATCATCACACACTAGACGAAAAAATGGAACAGGTTTCATTCACTCCGCCAGTGTCTCGATGGAGCTTGGCAACCCAGGATGTTTTTCACACGTGACGACGCTCATCTCAGTGCGTGGGATTTGGCGTGAAACACACCCGGGATGAATTGGGATGTATGGCGATATGTTAAAAATTTAGCAAAAACTCACAGCTCACCACATAACCATGGCCGTATCTCTCAAGTGTGACCTCAGCATAAGGACCAGTCCATCTCTCGGACGATGAGCAAGTGCTTCAGACCTTTTGACAAAGTCGTGAGCAGGTTACGCCCTTCATCTGATCTGAAACATGGCACGTTGAAATCAGGCCAAAGCATCTCTATCAGTGAACTGCAGGAGCTCCATGCTAACTACTTGGACAGATGAGTTAGGGTCGTCGTGGACATCGTCCGAGGATACCGATAATAAAAGAGTGAGCTCGGAGGTAGGCTGGGTGTTTGACCCACTCCGGATATCATCAATATGACATCATTATTAGAGGTAAGAACTTAAATAATTAACTTTATTTAGTGAACAGAACAGGCATTTATGTCACCATAGGTTTACATAAGGGTAACAATAGCATGCGGACATGCATTGGCTCATGTTGCTTATTTCAAACGCAGTTACAGTTAAACAGATACAGTTGACTTCACTAATTCAGGTACACCTGACATCTCCTTACCTTTCCGTAATGTATACCGGAATTAAGGAAGCCAACTGTACTTAAAGTTGACGTTGACATAAGAATTGACAATATAATAACGGTAATATAAATAGAACGGGAATTAACGGCTTTTGTAGATTAAGTTGATTGTAGTCCTTCTATATTCAATGTAAAGAAAGAATATATGAAATTCTTTCTATTTTGTTAATATAGTGAATGGTTCTCAAACATTTGCAGATATATCCAAAATACATTTAGAGAAAGACTTGATTTTATGCAAAAATTGACCAAAACAAATTAGATTTATACATTACTGTTAAGATTTTTTAATAATCAAGAAACAATCCAATGATTAGCAATATATCAATACTCATCTGCTCTCTCTCTCTCTCTCTCTCTCTCTCTCTCTCTCTCTCTCTCTCTCTCTCTCTCTCTCTCTCTCTCTCTCTCTCTTCTTAGAAAACTTGCCGATGTGAATAGCTAAGTCTCTTTATATATCTGTTATAAAACAGTTTTCCAGAATATTTGCTTTTAGTGGCTATCGATGATATATACAACAGTAAATCCACAATGCTTGGGTGAGCTCTCTTAATGGCACGGTTAAGATCAGAGGGCCCTTTCCGATCTCTCTCCTAAACAATTTTTCAGAGACTATAATTATACTGAAGAACATGGGTAATATTATTTTATTTTTAAGCTTATTACCTTATGCATCTAATATTCCCTTTATCACATTGCCAAAGATATTCAGAAATCTCCTTATGGCTTTTCCCTTTTTTTAATTTTTTTTTTTTTATGATTTACTCTGCGCTTTCTACTGATTTTATTTACCTTATGTGCCGGTATCATTATGTATGGATTGACAATACAAATATAATCTCTTTGTTAGCCTTAGTTTTCATTCATCTTCAGCATTTGTTGTGAAAATTTTTATGTAATTGCGATGCGTTGGAATACACATTTTAATGAAACATAAATACGACAAATAAACAAATATCTTCCTTTTTTCAGAATATATTCAAGTGAAAGTTATGAATGTGATAAAGAATTGAGAAAATAGTTATGTTTGAGAAACATTATGCCCTTCGATAGTAGAATAGAAAATAAAAGAGATATTGAATTAAGTGCCTTCTTACAAGAAACATGTCTGATATAGAGTGCTTTGAAAGGTACCCCTAGTCTTATCTCTATGTAATTGGCTGAGAACTCTTATAAAGATTAGATGTAATGGAACAAAGTGTATTGAACAAATTATTGCGTTATAACTTTACTTCCCTCCAGATACCATTTGGTAATATTTGTCTTGTATGATACTTTCAATTAATATAAAATATTATATTCTCTTTATTCAAATCATTATAATCTAATGATATGTAAAAAAAAAAAATCTTATTCAAACGCACAAAAGTATGAATCAAATTATTATGTTAATATTTCATGAAGAACTCAAGTTAAAAAGTATGTTATGAAATATCTCACACAAATAAATTATCTCTATTTAAGATGTCAAGTTCAACATATAGATATATATATATATATATATATATATATATATATATAATATATATATATATATATATATATATATACATATTTATATATATATATATATATAATATATATATATATATATATATATATATATATATATATATATATATATAAAAATAGTTGAAGCCAGAATATATGTAATAGATATTCATAATACGGCCCCCTCCCCTCAAAAAAACGGAGAAAAAAAATAAATGAAGAAAATTCAATAGACTGTACCATCCATCAGTCTCGTTCAGAAGTTTATTCCTTATATCAAAAGTTACTTTATTTACAGAAGAATTCTGTCTCACGCTTTATTGGTAACACGGCGATTCCTTGAAAACAAATTTCTTTTATTAAGCTTCCAATCTACAGGATGAATCAATTAACGTATGCTTCCAGCAAATGTTTTCATCTTTATGTGCATACTTACTTTCAGTTTTGACAAGGAACTTGTCAAGAGACGACTAATTTTTTCCTTTTTTTTTTTAATTGCCATGAGTATGAAAAGTTGCATGGTTGGTAAACAGATTCTCTGTTAGCACTGTCAAATCATTCTCAGGGCGATGAGTTTTGAGAAAAAAAAAAAATGTTACAGGTTTTGTTCCATAGTCTTATTACGTCACTAATTTCATTTGAAGATTGAGTTTTATCACTCTGTCACTTTTGTCCGAGTACGTGCATTGTCCTTACAATCCATCACCTTCACAAGAGATGGAAGCTGGAAGGTGGAACCCCTAATTGCTGTATGCATTCAAATAAGGTTCAATGACATAACGTGGTGAAAGGGTTTGTGTATCACCATGATCAACAAAGTTGTACTAGTCACGGATACCCATAATAGGTTCTGTGAGCTATCAGACTAAAACCTCCCACCATCACCAATCCGCAGTGTCCTACGTGGTGATATAAACTGCCCTAACTCCAGAAACAAATGGGGACATGTCACAGTCTTATGTCCGGCACTGCAATATGAACGGCTGTATTTAATGTTATTTGATTTATATACATATACTGTATAGACACATACATAGATAGATAGATAAATGCTGTAGATAGATAGATATTTAGATAGATAGATAGATAGACACTGAGCCCTGTATTTTTTAGCTTATAATATTATATATATAATATTCTTATGGTTCAGAAAATAGCTAATTGGAAAAAAATAACATACTTTTACAGATTAATTGTTCAATAATTTCAAGCTTAATTTAGAAAATAGAATTTGATAAGGAAATAAACGGAGTTAATATAGAATATAACGCTATCTTATAGAACTATACTCAAAAAGGTGGAGTTAGTGAATAACCAAAACTAAATTTCTACTAAAAGGAAAGGAATGCAATCTTCCAGCCCCAGCGAGATCTTTCTGGAAAAGTTAGTCCACTCTAGTTCTCTAGGCTGACAGATTTGGACACTTTCTTTTCAAAGGATGGTCGGTCCCACGGTAAGCCTCGTCTCTTCATGGTAATAGGCATTCCAAATCAACCTCTTTTATCCCAAACCCCCACCAAAAAGAAAAAAAAAACTTCGTATTGTTGTATTAGATTTGTATTCTAGAATTATTATTATTATTCAATGATTTTTATTATTTGTCGTAGAAGGGGAATATACTAGTTACTTAAAAAAAATGGCCCAACTTTAATGACGATATCCAAAGACATTTTCTTGTACAATTGTCTAAGAATCTAAGGAAAATTATATAAGTACACAATCAATTTTATTTTTAATCTTTTTCTTATGTTAAACTAATACCTAGCCATCGTGTAATATTCTATGGAGAAACAATGTTTAATTCTAGAGAAAAGCTCTTTCTAAACAGTAAAAAAAGAGTAAACTTAATACCGAATTTAGTTTGTTACGGCCCATGGTAAAGGCAACCTTCCATTATAAAAATAACTGATTTTTCTCGTTAGTTTATTCTATATGCGCTGGGGTTGGGGGAGAAGGGAGGGGGGGGGGAGATTCCTCATTAATACAAGTGTAACAGAGCCACTTTTGTTGTTTTGATTTAAATTTGAAGGAACGTTCTTTACACATAGTCATTTTATATTTATAAAAAAATTTTATGAAAGCAATATAATACCTCATTTATATTTCACACAACTTGCTTGAAAAACAATATTCCTCAATTACATATGAAAATATGTGATAGATTAGATTAGTGTTGAGTAATGGCAAGGTTTATGTTTTACTTTCCCATTTAAATGAGTATGTACACTCTTTATCTGGTTATGACTGACATATGTTTCGTCAGACCATGAATTTACCTTTTTTTTCAAGATTCGCGACACTTTTATTATGTAATAGAATTTTTCAATTACATTTGCAACCCAAAGTCTCTCTCTCTCTCTCTCTCTCTCTCTCTCTCTCTCTCCTCTCTCTCTCTCTCTCTCTCTCTCTCTCTCTCACTAACATAATATACAGAGGGAAAAGTTATAGAAATAGGGTATGAAACTCTGAATTAGTAATTTAAGTTATTTGTAATAATAAATTGAAATAATAAAATTAGTAACTCATTCATCATAAGAATTTTCATTCAAAAGGAACTTGAAATAATAAAGTTTTTGATAAATTGTATTTCGATGCTTAAATATGAAATTCTTCTAATTATATATATATATATATATATATATATATATATATATATATATATATATATATATATATATATATATATATATATATATATATATAAATGCTGCTACCGCCGATGCCTTAGATGACCGCGGAGGCAGCAGCAGTAGGGGATTCCGGTATTATGAAGCTTCATCTGTGGTGGATAATGTGGGAGGGTGGGCTGTGGCACCTTAGCAGTACCAGCTGAACTCGGTGAATCCCTTGTTAGGCTGGAGGAACGTAGAGAGTAGAGGTCCCCCCCCCCTCTTTTTTTTTTCATTTGTTGATGCCGGCTACCCACCAAAATCGGGGGAAGTGCCTTGGTATATGTATGTATGTATGTATGTATATATATATACATACACACATATTTATATATATATATATATATATATATATATATATATATATATATATATATATATATATATATATATATATATATATAAAATATCATCAGATCTTTCTTAAAAACTTACTATTTTTTTCTCTGCTGTTGGTGTATGCGCTTGACTGATCTTCCTCTTATTCTTTTAATTTGGTTACCAATCCTGCAATTGTATCACTGGTACTGTATAATGTTTATGTTACCTGTACTCACATAGACATACGCATATTTACATACATATATTTATATATATGTATGTATGTATGTATATATATACATATATTTATATATATATATATATATATATATATATATATATATATATATATATATATATATGTATGTATATATATATGTATATATATGTATATATATTTATGTATATATACATATAATACATATATATATATATATATATATATATATGTATATATATATATATATATATATATATATATATATATATATATATATATATGTATGTATATATACACATATATAGCTTTGCAAATTGAAAGTAATTTTGAAAACCTCTATTTTTCATGACCAATGCAGTATTGACAAATCTGTGGAGTACTTCACTCTTTGGGAGGTTTTAATTTTCACACCAGAGTTTAGAACCAAATATAAAAAACATAATTATCAACTGAAACATTAGATATTTGTCATATGCAAACTATAAATTAGATGAAATTACAAACATAGGAGCTGTTAATAACTTAAAGATAAAATTTTAACCGAAAAACCAACCATAGACACAACATGTCGTAAGGAAACTGATAGCCATAATATAGTCGATATTTTGAATGATTTTCATTATAAAGAATCAACATCATAAATATGTTTTGGTAAATTCATCAAATAAGCCTACCGGCATTTCATTATTGTCAATAAGTACAAATTGTCATAATATTTTGCAGGTACAATCTGCTGCCAGATTCCATGAAATTGCATCTAAGGTAGTTTTCTTGCAAAAAAAAAAAAAAAAAAAAATATGGAAAGGCCTCCAGACGTACCACAGACAGTGTCTTCTCAAGCCCTGATGAAACCCTTCTACTCCCCTAGTACATACAACATGCCACACTTAATATGGAATTGATATCTATAATTGGGCTTTTGATTAGCTAACAGCGTATTTGCTGTGGACATGAATATATTTTGGTTGAATTTGGGGTTACAACTCTTCCTCTTTAGAAAATTGCGATATACTCTACATATTTCTGAAATACATAATATCTGTATTTTACAAATAATTTCCATAACTTAGAGCCCAACAATGAGAAGAAAAATAGTATAACTGCAATTATGAATCTCCATCCATTAATTGAAAATAAAACTATCAAGAAAGTATGTTTTATTAATCACACACTTCTCCAAATTAAATAGAATCCGAGTGTTTCTACATCTTGTTCAAAGATGGCATTTACACGTCCCTTGTTCCATTCATGTGAACGATTCTATACAATTGGGACAGGGTGATTGATGCTTCTTTAGAAACATATGTGGCAGGTATTAATTATATTCAGTTCCAAGTGAGTAGACTATTTTTGGGGTATTTTTCAAACCGAAATGACGTCATGGAAGGTTCCAGAATACAAGAATTAAAGAGCTCTACACATTCATTATTTTCATGGCCAATAGATGGCCTTAACAGTAGAGTACGAAATTGCTTATTACCCCTATCATCCCCTAATTATAAATTGTATTACTTCATTTCTGTTGACATATGGGCACAAAATTGATACGAAACAGACCCAAGTAAAGTTGATGTTCCATGTTGTCTGGACACAACTTAATTCATAGGAAATTATGAATGTCACAATAAATGTCACAAAAATTATTCTCCAGCAAGCGATCGTTAGTTCAATTGCATTGGGGGCTGAGGGGGGTCGCCAGGAGGTGCCACATGTACTGAAATCGGTGAGACAATCAAGTAATTACACAGTTATTCTATCTAATTTTCAGTCACCTTTTATGAAACCAAAAGTTTGTTAATATGTTGTATGGCATGAAATATATTGTTGGTAAAAACTACGTAGAATAACAATAATGTTACTTTCCGAAAGGCATAATAAATCCCTCCCTCCTCGCATCGTAATAAGTTTTACTTTACTGCCAATAGATGGCATCAAGGGCACCTTGCCCTAACTAATATAGTCTGATATCTGAGGGAACACGTGTGTCAAAAGTGTGGTAGGAAGATAGAGGCTAGAACATTGGTAGTTGGTAAATTGTCCAACGATCGTTTCCTTATTAGGAACGAATATTCTTGTTAAAAAAATTATGTGAATTTTTCATATCCTATCGGAAGCAACCTAAATTTACTTAAAAAAGTTTTTATTATTTCCTTACGCACTAGAACACATGAATTATAAGACATATCCCTGTACAAGTGACCAAAGTAACAATCATCAGTATAGTTAAGATTGGTGGGACGAGTTTAGTTCAGCGCTGCCAAATGGAATTTCGTTAAACGGAGATTATCATTATTCATTACAGATTCAAATCATTTACGGGTTAATAGCTATAAGCTAAGCTGTGAATGACTGTGGTGTAATTTGATGTTCTTATAATCATTGTAATCAACATAGAAAAATCTATTAATTAAAAAGAAAATTGTCACTTGTCTGTGACTTCCCCTACACCCGACTGTGTTGCGTCATCCACCTGCGAGTTTCTGTATGTTAGTAAGGTGCGTTCCAAAGTGTATGATAATTATAAAATGAACCTTATCAGTATCTCCTTAGTAAATGTATGCATGCCAGTAGAGCTGTCGCTTGGATCAATATAAGTTAAAGGAATTCATTAAGGTATATATATATATATATATTATATATATATATATATAATATATATATATATATATATAGTATATATATATATATGTTCTTCCTTACTAGCAATAGCCACAGTCTTCCTAAATCAATGATAGGCTAATCGTGAATATATAAAAAACAGAAAAAACTGATTCTGAAGACCGTTTTACTGAGAAAGAGTAGAATAGATGCCACCTTTAAGATGGGGAAGCTGGTGATCTTTGAAATAAATCAGAAAGACGGAGTATACCTATAATATGAAGATCGATTGTTTATTTATATAGATGTAATGTGGATGTTGCATTAAGCTATTGAATATATAAATGGCAACTATTTGTCAACATTTAGATTCATTATTACAAATATTGATCCTGATGTTTTTTTTTAACGAATTTGGTTCCTGGGCATAGGGTTGAAGATGATATTTTGGAGAGAAATTCTAGCATATAATATCATAATGTCCTCCGGAATTAATGATGATATAAAACAAGTTTTGCTCTATAAAAATAAGTTTATTTCAAAGGAGGGGTTTCTTCTGCCACGATATCAAAGTCATTTTAAATCACTACCAATAATTCACTAAGATTGGTTTCCCTTTTGTTTTTTGGATTCGATAGAATCTTGATAAAGATGAAAAGCTGTTGGATATAAAAGAAAGGTCATCGAGATATTTTTTTCGAAGCATTGCAAATAGTTTTCAAATAAGTTACAAATACCATATGATTGATAAAAATGGGAAAAAAGGTTACGCTGGTCTAAACAATTAAATGTTTATCCTTATATTTATCAGTCATAGGTTTGATCCTTGGCCGGACAGAAATATTAATCATCAAAGAAATTTCCCTAGGAGTTTTGAATCTAAAGGCAGAGCGCATGATTCTAATCAATCTAAATGTTAACCATCATGTCATTTAATATCGAATTCTACCCTTGGAAATTTATATCCACTGGAAATTCATTCATGATACATACTTCTGCCTGGGCAAGAATGTTCACCTATGCCTTGAGCCAAAACAATACATGGTTAAATGACTTTACTAATCGAGCTATCAAGAGAGGTGTAAGCTCATTTCAAGTTCAGGTTGCGAATACCTGTCTAATTCAGGTGTTCTTAGAATTGAAATCAACCATTCAGACACCTCACCGTCAAAGACTTTTCAAACTTCAGCCCACCACCCAAAAAATTTACTACGCCCATATATATAAATATTAAATATATACATACATATATACATATACATATATATATATTATATATTTATATATATATATATATTATATATATATATATATATAATATATATATATATATATATACATACTGTATATATATATAATATATATATATATATATATATATATATATATATATATATATTATAATATATATATATATATATATATATACAGTATGTATATATATATATATATATATATATATATATATATATATATATATATATATATATATATCATATATATATGATATATATATATATTATATATATACATACATACTGTATATATATATATATATATATACTATATATATATATATATATATATATATATGATCATGTATTTGTTGCTAGGAAACTACAGATAATCCATCGATTTACTAATCACTCGAGTTCCTGGTTTATATATGTGAAGACATCTTTCTCGTTCTTGCGCACACTTTATGAATATTATAAAAAAAATTGTGCATAAATTCATAATAGTTTCAATTTTCTTGAATTCTGCAAAACTACAATTTTCATATATTTGTCATGGGAGTTATTTTATTCCTATTTTTTCATCAAAACAGAATAATTTACTTATTACTTTTATTCGGTTATTAGCTCCTTCAAGGACGCTATGCTTTCGTGTGGGTTTATTTAATTAGTTATTTGTGTGTGTCTGTGGACAGGATTTATCAAAAACTGCTATACGAATTTGACTAAATTTTCACCACAGAAAGATTGTAGGTCGTGGACGGCCCAATTAAATTGTGGGATGATCCGGATTTGCCTTTTTTGCCTTTTAAGGATAACTTCAAAACAAATTAATGGATTTGGACGATATTTCTACCAATGATTGATCTTAGGCTCTAGACGACTTCATTTAACTTTTGGAGATGATCCGATTCAGGGTCTGGAGTCTTGTTCATTTGTTTTGTCCGTGTGTCTGCCTTTCTCTGAACAGGATTGTGTCAAAATTTCTCGACAGATTTGAACAAACATTTCACCACAGATAGATCTTAGGTCATGGACGACAAATTTCAAAGATGATCGGATCGTGATCCGGATCCGGATTCTAGAACCGATTTGCATTTTTTTTTTGTAATTTAAAAAAAAAAAAAAAAAAAAAAAAAAAAAAAAAAAAAAAAAAAAAAAAATTCTCGACATTACAACATATTCAGATCTCACGCATGAACGAATCCATTAACATTTGGAGATAATCCACTCCCGGATCCGGAATCTCGATCAGATGCAGATCGAAGGCCTTTGTTTTTGTGTGAACGTCATCCTTTGCGAGAAAAAAACAACAACTCCGATTGCACTAATTTTTATATAATGCCACACTTTCTAACAAGCTAATAATAACTGAGAACGAAATTTCACCTCAAAGAGACTAGAGTAACGAATCATTGGAAAATCCACTGAACCCTAATCTTAACGTATAATTATCGAACGGTACTTGTATTATTTGATCTATCATAGTGCTAAGCATTCGAGAACATCATGCATATTGTATAAAGTCTAGATTAACATTCTCGGCACCATGTTTACAAGTCGCCATCAAGAAAAGTTGCCTTTCTTTACCTATCTAATTATATTCAACATACCTTGATTTTTTTTTTCGAGTTATAAAATTGCAAATAATGTTAGAATGGGATTTCACATTACATTGTTGTATTTTTGCAGGGTATCTCTATTTCTGAAGACATTTAATTATGTTTTCCATTTGATAGTATCCGATAACATCAAAGGATATGGATGTCCTAAATTACGAATTATGTAATGGAATCTTTACAATGTCATAAAGAAATGTATATGATATGTATCATGTATATATATATATATATATATATATATATATACTATATATATATATATATATATATATATATACTATATATATCATATATGTATGTATATATATATCATATACTATATATATGTATGTATATATATACATATATGTATACAGTATATTATGCAAGAGAAGTATTACCACTCCAGCTCTGTCCATTATGAATAAGCTTCTAACCATAGAATGAAGGTATATTCCATCTGAGAGAGAGAGAGGGAAGAGGAGAGAGAGAGAGAGAGGAGAGACGAGAGAGAGAGAGAGAGAGAGAGAGAGAGAGAATTTAAAGAAACATCTTAGGATAAAGTTAGAAATTCAACAGCCTCAATAACATACAAAAGAAACAAAGTTTCTAGTTTGCTGCTTTGATAAAAGTAAGATCTCGAAGAAATGTCCAATTTTTCATGAGAAAGCGAAAGTTCTTCAAACTTCTTAGTATGCGAAACGTAGTATAATTCTCTAGGTAGATACTGGTATATATTTCAAATTGTATAAACATAAGATATCTCATAACACAGTAATAAATTACTAGTTTTCAAGAAAGAAAAAATATGTAAAAATAAGACAAAGTAAACACATATTATTCAGTTAGTAACATAGTAAACTACATGTAACATTCCATCAGAAACTGCCAATTAATCATAAAGGAAATGAGAATTTGATTGAGCACGCTCTACCAAGAGATAGAGACTAAGGGATATATTGTCAAATACAGAAACATACAAAACCCACATAATACCAGAACACAAAAACATACCAAATCTCGTAAAAAAAATAGTTGTCTTTGGTCGTATGGTAGAATCCATTAACTTTCCCTAAGAATTAATACAAATAAGCGTTGCTAATTAAGGAATGAATCTACTGTAGGTTACTAGATTTTAAAAACGAAGTAAAATAGTTTCATGGACAGAATACAGTAAAGGTTTTACTAAAATGTTGGTGAGAGGAACACATTTCTAGTAACATATATTCTAATATCACTTACTTTGAAAGTTGCCCAATAACGTTGTTTCATAGGCCAATTTGCTTTCATGTTGTTTCCTGATGGAGGTCAATGGAAAAACTATTCTAACATGGAGTTTATGTGACATATAATTAACGTTTACACTATTCATATTGCTGTGTTTAATAATAATAATAATAATAATAATAATAATAATAATAATAATAATAATAATAATAATAATAATAAATAATAATAATAAAATACAGAAACGATCAAATATCGTCTTTTCACGATATGCAACCACTCCGTGATCTGTAAACAGGTGTTTTTTTTTTTATCTATTCGTTTCATATATATTATCAATGAAACTTGTCTGATTACGGTATCACAGTTTTGTCAGTTATTCTTTGAACTTTGTAATAAAAATTGTTTTGATATTCAAAGTAATTTTTAGACATGTACCATTAAGGAAGAGCAGCACTCCAGCTTGAAGACAATACATCTTTCGAGTGACTTAGTAGTAGCACAAGTGAATTAATCCTTTTACCCCCCAGGCTATTTGGAACTTTCCAACCCTTAACCCCCAAGGGTTATTTTTTTTTCCAAGCACATTTTGCAGTATATATTTTTTAAATTGCTCTAATCAGCCTTAATTTTCGTCATTCTCTTGGAAAATGCCTGAAAGTTTCTCAAAAAATTATAAAAAATATGCAAAAAAAAATTGTAAAAGCAGTTTTTTGCAAGGACGTACCGGTACGTCCATGTGGGTAAAGGGATGTGTTTTGTGAAACGTACCAGTACGTCCAAAAGTAACATGTCATACAATGCAACCTAAAGGCCGTTCATGAATAGCAGAGGCCAAGGACAGTGACATTGCCCTATCGAGCAGGACACTGCCCTAGAGAACTGACCATATACACATATGATCAGAGCTCAAGCCACCATCCTTAGGTCACCAAGATGGTGAGGTTGCAGTGAAGAAAGTAACTAACGAGTTTGAAAGGGTACCAGAACCCCAGTTTGGCGTTCACCAGTGTACCACCGTGTGTCACACGATCGTACATTAAATTATTCTTGTATATATTATGCTTGTATCTGCGCTCTTCCCTCGCACTAAAAAGAACCAGAACAAACATGTCTATGTGTCGCCTATGTAACATTGTCATTTCTCGAACATGTATATTCCTGTTGCCTTGAGGTTTTGCTATATAAAGGAGAGTGTTCTTTAATAATACTACTCAGTTGATTGCTTCCTGCCTTTGAGTCCTAACTTTTCTCTCGGCCCGTCACACCAATCACGGACATTACCTCATCGGCCACCGTGACCCTTGGTCACAGAAAAGGAGTTGAGGATATCTCAATTGTTATTGATGTGGTATAATTACCATGAAAAAGTAAATATCACAGGACGAATCAGATAGTACACATGCTAAGAGTTATATGATTTTTGTTCGAAGACTGTAAAATCAGAATAAAAAGTCACTGATGTCATTCTTTCATAGTATACCATTAATAACCTCAGACAGGGAGTAATGTATAAAGAAAATATTGGATAATATAGAAAAATAGGACAAATATTTAAATAATCTAGTTATGGACTATAAATGACTAGTAAAAGGCAAACTTTGTGATATATGATTGTGCTTTAAAATATATCATACAACTGTCTTTCTGAAATCCTAAATTGTTAAACTATATCCTGGGGTTCACTGTTATTTTCGACTTCCCTTGCCCTTCACTTCAAAAGAAATTGTAAGTTCAAGGAGAGAGCTTTATTGCCTTATTTTTTGTTTGGGTTCCCCCAGGTCCCTCAGTGTGAGGCACCTCGTATATCCACCAGAGAGTTGCTAAAGCATCTTCCGGTGTATTTTGCATCTTCCAGTCTTGGATGGTCTGGGATGCATCTTAGGTATTTATCGAGCTTATTCTTAAACACATCTACGCTCACTCCTGATATGTTTCTTAGATGAGCTGGCAGCATATTAAATAGTCGCTGCATTATCGATGCTGGTGCGTAGTGGATTAATGTCCTGTGCGCCTTTCTTAGTTTACCTGGTATATTTTTGGGCACTATTAATCTACCTCGGCTTGCTCTTTCTGATATTTTTAGCTCCATGATGTTTTCAGTAATTCCTTCTATTTGCTTCCATGCTTGTATTATCATGTAGCGTTCTCTTCTCCTTTCTAGACTGTATAGTTTAAAAATTGCAGTCTTTCCCAGTAGTCAAGGTCCTTAACTTCTTCTATTCTAGCAGTATAGGACCTTTGTACACTCTCTATTTTGCGCAATATCCTTTTGGGTAGTGTGGGAGAGAGAGAGGAGGGAGAGAGGAGAGAGAGGAGAGGGAGGGAGAGGAGAGAGAGAGAGAGAATTTTCTTTCTGTTACACATGCGAATTAGTATTTATATTAGAACTTAACCTCAATTTGCAAATGTTAATGAAGTGTAAAAAATTCCTTTCCTGCGCTTTTTGTAGGACACTTTGAAAATATAGATCTTCTTATTTAATGACATTTCCACGAGATTTTTACCACCATGAATATTTCTGAAGGAATTTTCTGATTGCATTGTCTAAAGATCATACCTGTATTAATGCAGACTTCTAATTTAGTTAATGAATAACTGCGGCCAACTGAATGTTTACCTCATCCAGTAAAGGTAACACCCTTTTTTTTTACAAATAGCAACATGATTCTCTCTCTCTCTCTCTCTTCCTCCTCCTCCTCTCTCTCTCCTCCTCTCTCTCTCTCTCTCTCTCAAATATAGAGTAACTAATACAAACACAGTATTACCTCTCCACAATCCATCACACTGAAATATTTGCAAATCCCTTGAAACCCTCTCACAGCATTGTTGAATTTTGTACATATCTGAGCAAACAGAGTTTTAGCTTTTAGTTAATATTTTCATGTTGGATTTTTTTTCTATGCTGGAATCCTCAAAAGCTTCGATTAAAATGATTGACTAGCTAGTGAGAATATCCTGTACACAAAGGGCTCAGGGAAGGTTTCCCCAAAGGAAATTTACATTGAATGGTGATGGGCTTTCTTTACCACCATTCAAGTATTTTAAGGAAGTATCAAATTGATTTTCTTCTTATAAATGAGGCTATTAAAATCGCTAAAAAATCAAAACTTTGAAATTTCAGGTTAAATTCGCGAGAGATAGTCCAAATGATAAATGAGGAGAATTATAGGATATCAATCATGTAGTAACAAAATGCTCAACAATTACAGCAGGTTTTTGTGAATAATCTCAGTGAAGTAATTAGTAAGGAACAAGAGAGAGAGAAAAAAAAAACTGAAAAGAAATATCGAATTCCTATTAGGTGTAATGAAAACAACACCGGAAGTATATTTTCCGACGAAGCTGTTAAATGGTTGGTTACCAGACTGATAGAAATAGTTAAAAAATTGACATTTTAATGGCGACATGCGAGACACTGATAAATTACATTTTTTTTCTCTTTTTTTTTTTAGAATGGAAACCAAAGAGTTTTTCTTTTTTACCTTGCTTTGAATTTCTCCTGACATATTTCATATTTTTTGATGAAGGTTTTTAAAAACTGCAACACGACATGATCAACATCAAATTTGCTATGCTATAGTAAGTTATTACTAAGTGGTGAATTGACGAAGTTTTCTTTTTCCTATATTGATTGTAATATATGATTTTCATATCTAATAAATGATTTGTATGCTCTTATATATATAATATATATATATATGTATATATATATATAAATATATAGAAATATACTGTATATATATATATATATATATACATATAAATATACTGTATATATATTTATATATATATATATATATATTTATATATATATGTATATATATATATATATATACATATATACATATATATATATATATATGTATATGTATATATATAAATATATATATATATATATATATACTGTATATATATATATATATACAGTATATATATATATATATATTGTATATATATATATATATATATACAGTATATATATATATATATATATATGTATATATATATATATATATATACGTCTATAGGCGTGAGAGGAGAAGATGACGCAGAGGAAATATATATATATATATATATATATTTATATGTACATATATGTATATATATATATATATATATACATATATATATATATATATATATAATGCGTGTGTTTGTGTAACAACAACCAGTGCAGCTTGTTTCTATTCCACTGCTGGGTAAAAGGCCTCAGATATGGCAGTTCATGTCTAGGGTTTGCACAACTTTTATAACGTCGCTTTCAAAGCAAACCGACATAGTATGGGTGGCCTGACTAGTACAGTTTAGCTGCTGATGGTGATTCGTAAACCCCTTCACTCATTTTATATAATATATAGTATTTCATAAGAGGTTTATATGAAATTTTGAAATGGTCAATAAATAATTATGTAAAGTGAATATTTACGAAAACTAGTTTTCTGCATATAGTTACATAACTTGTGCCATATCATCTATCAGCATGAAGAAGTATGGAATACAAAATTTAATTTAGTGCTTGAAATAGAATGTTGATTTAATGAATGCTCAATGTAACAGCTTGCATAAGGGTCTTACAGGTCAAATGATTTACTTATCCGTTTAATAATAGAACCTAAATAGGTAATACTACAGATTGTAAAATCTGACAAATATCTCTTGACAAAGATTCCAAGGTAATGTTAGTAATTCAGCCATATTAGCCATATCCTCATTCAGATAAGTGGTCCTATATATTGGGCATTTCATACAATATTGCTTCATACTGAGGTCTGGAATTTAAGTTGCCGAGGTCTTCAGTTAAGAGATATTACTGAATCCTCTTCTTTACAAAAACACAGATTTATTTTAGCAAAATACAATAAAATATTTGAATTTTTGGCCTCTATTTATATAGTAATTTTCTTGATATACAGAAATACAAAGTTTTCAAATATAATTGAAATGTATAGAAAAACATCAGACGCCTATAAGGATGAATGCTTGAAACAGGAAATCTTGGTTAGAGTATTCATGGCTGCAATTGAGTGATAAAAACAATAAGAAATATCGTCAATTGTTTCTAGAAGGATTCCGGACGAAATTGAATACAAATAAAGAAACAATATTAATATTTCCGTAAAATGATCATGATAGTCATTTAATAGTTCATTGGGTTACATGGCAGAGATATAAATAATGGAAGAAGAATTGTTGCTCTCCCTCCAGGGCAATGTATTTATCTTTCTGTCTGTCCCTTGCCTCTCTATCAACAACGCAGTCGGATATAAATGAGATTTTTTACCATTTCTCATTTTTCATATCATTGATGAATTTGTCCTTCAATCCTGAACACGAGATAAAATAAAAAGCTATGTGTATGCGAAGGGAAGTGAAAATAGTAATTCATATATATCTTCTGAAATTCCTTTTCTCTCTCTCTCTCTCTCTCTCTCTCTCTCTCTCTCTCTCTCTGTATATATATATATATATATATATTAATATATACATATATATATATGTATGTATGTATGTATGTATGTATGTGTATATATATATATATATATATGTATATATGTATATATGTATATGTATGTATGTATACACACACACATATATATATATATATATATATAAATACATACATATACATTCTTATGTACTTTAACTAAATGCTATGAGTCCGTCAAATTGTTCTCTGCTAAAATTGTTGTCTTTGTCTGTATGAAACACATCCCTATAATGAAGTCCATTAATGTAAGGTTGTAAAATATCAGGTTTGGATTTCATTCCTTTGATCTAGATCTCGCATTAATTGAAGTTTATGCTCATTATGCTCTTTATATTTTGGTGTTCCTCTTCGTAAATTCAGATATGCATTTGTTTAGGCTAATTATATACAAATATTTGAACATTATGATCTATGTGATAAAATCAATATATAGGAATCATGTTCATTCAGTCTTGCAAAATCCAAATGATCTATGTTGTATATATATTTAATGTGACGTTTGTATTTAGTACGAATAGCAAGTTAAGAATTATATAATACACTAAGAAGATATGTTATTCATTATAATTATAGCTACAATTTATAGCATTTGCACAGTCATATACTAACGATTTTTATAAATTTTTTCCTAAAAAGATTAAACTGCGACAGAGCAAATGTACATTAGTAAGAAATCATCCTCGTATAACTTTTCAAACATCATTTTATACATATATCTCTAAAATGTTAGTTACTCTGAACCAGATAAATCCCTCCATAATACACATCAAGTTTCTTCAAATACTCTAAATATACTTGCTGGATAATTGTAATGCAATAGCATCAAATTACTTAGCCTTTTGAACTTTTTAGTAACACCATTTTGAAAAGATAGAGTTAATCAAGAAAGAGAACAAATGTCAGAGATACATAGAATGTCAAGCGAGAAGCCTTAAAGGATTTCCCTTTAGCACTTTCCACACTTTCCAGTCCTTCCAGATTAAACCCCTTTTCAGGGAACAATCCAATACCAATTACTTCGATGGATCCAGCCGCTATTTCTTGCCAGCCGTCTGCGCTGAATATCCCTGATTAATCTTTAAGAAATTACTCGAAATAGAAGTTCTCTCTCTCTCTCTCTCTCTCTCTCTCTCTCTCTCTCTCTCTCTCTTGTTTTGTTTTATTTCCCCTCTTAGTAATTCAGTGAATATTAAAGGACAGTTTTATTGTAACCCATCTCTCTCTCTCTCTCTCTCTCTCTCTCTCTCTCTCTCTCGTTTGCTTTATTTCCCCTTTTAGTAATTCAGTGAATATTCAAGGACAGTTTAATTGTAACCCATCTCTCTCTCTCTCTCTCTCTCTCTCTCTCTCTCTCTCTCTCTCTTTTGCTTCATTTCCCCTTTAAGTATTTCAGTGAATATTCAAGGACAGTTTTATTGTAACCCATCTCTCTCTCTCTCTCTCTCTCTCTCTCTCTCTCTCTTGTTTTGCTTTATTTCCCCTCTTAGTAATTCAGTGAATATTCAAGGACAGTTTTATTGTAACCCATATCTCTCTCTCTCTCTCTCTCTCTCTCTCTCTCTCTCTCTCTCTTTTGCTTTATTTCCCCTTTCAGAAATTCAGTGAATATTTAAGGACAGTTTAATTGTAACCCATCTCTCTCTCTCTCTCTCTCTCTCTCTCTCTCTCTCTCTTTTGCTTCATTTCCCCTTTTAGTATTTCAGTGAATATTCAAGGACAGTTTTATTTTAACCCATCTCTCTCTCTCTCTCTCTCTCTCTCTCTCTCTCTCTCTCTCTCTCTGAAAAGGTTTGGAAACCCTATTGGGGGAAAGCCCAAGGAATTTTGAAACGTAATAACTACTTAATAATTGATCAATTGATTCTTTCACTCACTGTTTTCTGATATTCTTGTTTCATATCTGCCAGTATCAATTGCATAACTCAGAAACTGAAATTTATTGAAGGATTCTCTAATTCTCAGCCCGAAATGTGGATAACTCTAGACGTATATGAGTTATAGCCTTAGTGCATAAAGTTCAAAATATGTTTAAAAACAATAAATAGAGTAAAGTTTTCAGTTTGCATTTTAATTAACAATAGAGAAAAAGACATTACAGTAATATCAAATTAAAAACTCTACCTGTACAATGTTTCGGAGAAAGACTATAAGAATTAAAAATCCTTTCCAACAAATGTCATGATTGAAGATAATGTGCACTTTTAGAAATTAATTCATCATTACATTTAATCGAATGGTGTACATCATACTGAACACTAAAGCAAGTAATGACACAGATTGATGCATGGTCTGGCTAAAAGATCGAAGCTAGCTTTGTTGATAGTTAGTTTATAGGTGAGAACGACTATAACGTTAATGGATTAGTTATAAATGATGGGAAATGCTATTAGCAAAATATCAAAATATCGATGTAGAGAGAGAGAGGAGAGAGAGAGAGAGAGAGAGAGAGAGAGAGAGAGAGAGAGTTTTAAAGGTTTCAGTGGTCACTCATGAATGGTAAATGTAAGAGACCGGAGAGTGCTACAGAGGCCGACCATATTACATATGAGCAGTGCCCAAGTTCCTCTTATCAAGCTAAGACCAGGGAGAGCCAGGCAATGGCTGCTAATAACATAACAGATAAACCTAAAGGCTTGCCGAAACGTCCCATCCTTGACTCAATATGACGGTGAGCTCAAAGACACTACTAGAAAGCATCGAGCTTGAGCGAGGATTCAACTCTCGTCCACTGTCTTGGGTTAGAGTTCTCTTGCTTGAGGGTACACTCGGGTACACTATTCTATTTTATTTCTCTTCCTCTGGTTTTGTTATTGTTTTTATAGTTCATAAAGGAGATATTTATTTTGATCTTGTTACTCGTCTTAAAATTTTTTATTTTTCCTTGTTTCCTTTCCTCGCTGGGCTATTTTCCCTGATGGAGCCCCTGGGCTTATAGCATCCTGCTTTTCCTGACTGGCTTTTATCCTTATTAGAGCAACTGGGCTTATAGCATGCTGCTTTTACAACTCGGGTTGCTACTTAGCAAGTAATAATAATAATAATAATAATAATAATAATAATAATAATAATAATAATAATAATAATAATAATAATAATAATAATAATAATAATAATAATAATAATAACAGATTTCGAGAAAAGGACGTTTGCAATAGGCTACCACAAAATGCAAGCATCAGAAAAAGTAAAACTATAAAATACCATAAAGACTTTTATATTACGATTAGGTTTTATTTTATCTACGTATAATATTGATTTTGATTGCAGTTTTCAGAGAGTATATTAATTTTGTATTTAACGATCTTTGAATAGAAAATACATTACCTCTAAGCTTTTATATAAACTATTTCAAATACATTTTTTTTTAGCCAACAATCCTCACTAAAATACTTTTGAAGTCAAATTCTTAATTCACCAATTAACTTTTTCAAATAAATAACTCATTCATTCATGCATAGTCAGAATTTCCTCGTGCACTCTGTGAAGCGAAAATCTTAATTCTGAGTGAGGCTGAGATTTTCTTTTCAATTATTATTATTATTATTATTATTATTATTATTATTATTATTATTATTATTAAATGCTAAGCTACAACCCTAGTTGGAAAAGCAGGATGCTATAAGCCCAGGGGCTCCAACAGGGAAAATAGCCCAGTGAGGAAAGGAAATATGGAAAAATAAAATATTTTATGAATAGTAACAATTGCCTAGATTCAAATCCCCATCTTTGTCTTTGCAGAATCTTTAATCTTTCTGACAACGTTCTTGTCTCTCAGATATATATACCATCGGATTCATTGTTGAGACACACAACAGCAAATAATTAGTGCTAATTTTTGTTCATCTCAGATTCATTTGTGTCTTGGGGATTCATCTGTTCGTCAGTTTACGCAAGATTCCGTCCCTTGTTTATATTAGCGTCTCTAATTGCTTTAGAGATGATTACCTAATCATTATAATCAGGCAAAATTCAAAGTAAAACTTCAGTAATTAGTTCAGCCAGTAAGAATTACAGGTTTATGTTTCCTCTCCGTATTATGGTTAGGTTTCTGAGAGCGAAAGAAGTGATATCCGCATATAGATTTCAAACTTATTTTTGCAAACAGTCTCTCATTTAGCTCACTTTTTCAATATAAGGAAAGCCTACCTATTCCTTTGTGTCCGGTGTCATATACCCTTATCAACATGCAATGTGTAATGCAATATGACTAAGGAATACCTATTGAAAGTAGTTGAGTCTCTTCATCGTTGAGAAAGACTAGAATTTTTTTTTATGATTTATTTATTATAATTGTTAATTAGTAATAACTTGTAAAATAATCAAATACAATGTAGTTTATTCCAGAAAAATATTAGTGAGAAAATTTGAATAAAGTATGCATGAATTAAATTAAGAGAGAAAGATTAATGAAATTATATAATGAAGTTAGTATAATAGCATAAATATAAGCATAAAATATAATAAATTCCAAAAAATAAAACGGCATTACCCTATTCGATGTACCATAGAGAAACAAACTGGTCATGGTATGCAATAGGCCATGAATTTGATTTGACGAGCAAAAATATGTTTGGCAATTTGATGAATTGGGAAAAAATGCCATACGTAACTCGATCCTTTTTCACATATTTTTTAACCACTCTGACAAAAGCTCCTCTGGTTTGAATACTAATTGCGGTTCTTTTTATCTGATGATTGAATTTGAAACCTGCCCAGATCATTTGTCCAATTACAAAACTATTATAGAGATTAATCATGTTTTAATTGTACAAACAGCATTAAAGTTCTTTGTAAAAATATAAATTACTCAGTCATGGCAGAAACGATTTGCATGTCCCAGGTTTTCGGTCGATAGTTTTGAGGTAAACATGTTAAAAGAGAAACTTATGAAGCTATGATCATAATAAGAAAATATACCTTACAATCTGGAAAATATATTTTATGGTTTCAGGCATTTAACAAATTATTTTCTTGTTTAAAAACAAATGCCAATAAAGACATTAACATATCGTTTCCTCTAATAGAAGGACTTAGAATAAAAAGAGTAAGCAACCGACATAAAGGTATTGATTGGATAGACCCGATGACGTCTTTAATGAAAACTTTACTGACCTTTCACCGTTCTTTGCTGTGAAGTTCTTTAATTTGATTAGACAAGAACTGCCATCTCTCTCTCTCTCTCTCTCTCTCTCTCTCTCTCTCTCTCTCTCTCTCTCGATATAGATATAGATATAGATATAGATAGATAGATACACAGATGGACAGATATAGCATAAACATATATATATGATTTTTCTTACACAGACATAAACCAAGTGTAATATATTTACATATATATATCTCATATCTCATATATATATATATATATATATATATATATCATATCATTAATCCTTCTATATCTGATATATCTTTCTATCTCTCCCAACAATATTCCGGAAGGGTATAAATCGAGAATCCTTGATCCCTGCCTGATGGACACCATTCATCATTGCCGCTAGAAATATTTACAGTTTTTTTTATCAACCATCGTCCTTAAACATGTCTCTTCATAATTATTACCTACTTTGGGGTTGTAAATTTAGTATTTAAGTGATGATCTGAGATGATATTGATATTCTACCATGAAATAAAATTTGGATGCTCCTAAGGCAAATTGTTGATAAATTTCGAGACATGGATATTGCAATAGTTTGCTTATTATAACCATGATAACACTCATATTGGATTAATCAGAAGTGATTTCATATAAATAATAATAATAATAATAATATTAATTATTATTATTATAATTATTATTATTATTATTATTATTATTATTATTATTATTATTATTATCATTATTATTATTATTATTATTATTATTATTATTATTATTATTATTATTATTATTATTAATATTTGAGCATCATTTTCAGTAGAAAAGAACAATTACATTAAGAATAGATAAATATACAGCTTTGTAAATGTAAGAAATAAATATATTTTTATATAATGGTACATTTTTGTTTTTATAGATTCAAGGTATTCGCTATTTACAAATCATTACAAAACTCTCATATAATTTTTCTTAAGCAGCCAACAGCAGTACAAACTGTTCACAATAGGTAATACGTTTTACTAAGAACGGAAGAGAGAGAGAGAGAGAGAGAGAGAGAGAGAGAGAGAGGGAGAGAGATTGATTTAAAGTTTTCTGGCTTCCTAACTTCTAGAGAGAGAGAGAGAGAGAGAGAGAGAGAGAGAGGGAGAGAGATTGATTTAAAGTTTTCTGGCTTCCTAACTTCTAGAGAGAGAGAGAGAGAGAGAGAGAGAGAGAGAGAGAGAGAGAGAAACTACTAGAAGCTTAGAAGAAATAAATGTTTTAAGGAATGTTCTCTTTCCACTGATGCCAATGTGGATATTTCTGGAAAATATGTTTCTCTGGGGTCCGCTTCAATGACCAAATTGGACACTTTCGTATAAAAGCTGGTCTCATTTGGTAAGGGATACTCCAATCATGGATTTTATCTTCAACTTGGGCAATCTACTTCAATTGCTGTGATTTCTTTGCTACAATCTGATACAAGAAAATGTTTTTAATGTTTAGATTGAAAAATAATTTTGATATATCTTTCCTTACTCGGTTTTTTACTTGTTTATCACGTTATGACATTGGTGCCATTATCGCTCTAGATAACCTGAAAAATAAATATAATTCATATGTAAAAAACCTACATATATCTATCTATATATATATACACACACACACACACATATATATATATATATATACATTTATATATATATACATACATATATATATATATATATATATGTATGTATGTATATATATATATACATGTATATATATATATATATATACATATATATATATATATATATATGTATATATATATATATATATATACATGAAATATAAACAAGTTATTTAGTCTCACGCTAACTGATATTTCGTAATATGTATTACAGAAACGAAGGTTTTATTCAACGATATAATATTTCAAATAATTCGGTTAATCATCATTGCTTACCGCTAATTCTATCATTTGGTGCAAATCAATGTACACTATTAAAGTGGATCGATTTTATGTCATAATAAATATTCAGAGGAAAAATTCTACTCTTGTTGAGAAATACTATTTACTTTTGATTTTACTCTATTTTAATATTATTCTACAAATGTACATTTCCTCCTGCAAGTGATAATTGCCTAAAGTGCTAAAAGGGTAGTTTTCCCCTTTCCACCTAAACATCTTCTCTTCCCAACACTTCAATTCACAGGCTCGTTCTCCGACCTCAAAGATAGCTCATTCCACCCTCTTTCAATCACAATATTTCAATAGAATGAGAACAAAAATAGTAGAGCCTTTTGAAGGGGGTTGTTGAAAGCTGTTTCAGCAGCTGTTTACACAGGAAACGATATAAAGGAGATGGGGAAGAGCAAAAAAGGGAGAGGATGATATCCAGAGAGTATTAAATTCCGAAAAGACTTGGTAACTACCGTTTCGGTTGAAGTTTGCTATATCCTCTTTCGATGGGTAACGTTCAAGATACTTTTCAGGGAAAGTTACTGTATTTGATGTTATTAGAAGGTGCGTTGCTGTGAGTAACTGAAAGATGAAAACAAAAACACGTGTATGTGTTTGTTTGTTTGTGTGCGTGGAAGTGATACGTTTTGCATTAACAAAATTTCAAGATGTGCTTTTTAAATTTAGTGATATTATCGTATAAGTCTGTAATTTCTACTGACCTTTCATTGATTGTCATGGATTCAGAAGCCTAATTTCTGGAACATATTCATCTGGAACGGGGCTCTACGGATTTTACTTACATCAGTGCCATGGTACGTAATACGTTTATGCATTTTTAAGATTAGTATAAACACACATTACATTTTTACTTTTTTTGCTAGCATGTTTTTTTTTATATGTTCTTCATTAAATTCTTAATGAGTATCAGCTCCTGTGTATCATACCAAATTTCAAATTCTATTAGAAAAATGTTTTATCACTAATAGAGAATATTATAAAGTATTAAAGGTAAATTTAATTTTATAACACAGTTTGGTCTATTAGACTTAGAAAAGAAATATTGCGTTAAGTGTAGGTAAAAATATTTGTAACAAATTTCCTGAGACATGACTAGATCACGTCAAAAGCAATAAATACCCCATAGACTTTTTTAGAGATAACTATATTTTTTTTAAGGCAGAGTTGATCATCGATCGTTGCGCTAGTAGTCTTCATATCTTTATTTACTCAAAACAAAGATGCATAGATAAATTAAAACAGTCTTAGGCACCTTATTAGTTGGAGTGTTTTCTTGAGAAGTCTCTTGTGATTTTAATAGTTTTGTAGACACGAGTCCTTAAAACAATAGGTCCCAATATATTCCAACACTGGCATTCCATCATATGATGTCATTGGTTATTTTGAGTGATGTGAAACAATCGGTTTTACGAATGAACACATATGGGTTGAGCTAAATTCCCTATTCTGTGGTAACTTGGTTTACGGGTGTAATCATTTCTGGGAGCGAGCTCGGAACCCAAATTGCTCAGAACCAAAGCAATTTTTATCTGATTAGAAATAAATGAAATACACATTTTTCCCTCAATAAGTACATATTGTTCAAATGTCGTTTATGGAATAAATTGTAGCTTATATCGCCAGAAATCAAAAGAAGTTTATGATTCTTAACAGAACATGGAGCTATATTAACAATTTAGCTTACACTTCCCATTTGTGGCTAGCGTGAGGGAGGGAAGAGAGCGGGTTATTGCATAGAGAAAATTTTCCCTTTAAGAAATGTTCTGGTAAAGTATTTCATGGGATCCCTCTCAAAGGTGTTCCCTATCTGTAACTGCATCATTTTAACTAACTTTTTTCGACACTTTCATCTTCATATCTCTTTTACTTGGAACTCTTATAAGGATATCATCTAGAAGTCCTGCATTTTCTTCAAACTTGTATTGTTGTGCCTCATCTCAATGTCGGTAAATAGATCTACTGATTGGCATGTAAAGGCTTTAACACCTAGATATAATTTACAAAATTTTGCAGAGTTTCTCTTATTCTTACCGTCACCCTAATTTTACATGCAGTAAGAGGTTCATTACTGTGTCTCCCCTACTTCTCAGATGATATCTCCTCGGCAACATTTTGCTGCTGCTCCTTATGCTAATTTTTCTGTTCCTAGCTTGTTAGCTGTCTAGAGGTTCGTTGATGGTAACCTTGTCCCCCGCCAGGCCCATTCTTTTGCCTAAGGGCACATTTTCATCATCACTGCCTAATCCTAGATGGGCTCAAATCCATCGAAATCATGTTCAACAACACATTCAGGACACAGTTTCCTCCATGCTGAATTTAGGATTTTGTTGGCGACCCTTTCCCAGGATTTGTCAATAATGTTGAGGTAGCTGAACATAGGGAAATGTTCTTTTTCAAATCGAAGCCCTCGAAGGGTGAGGTTGGTCCCTTTGGTGATTTTAAAGCATCTTTAGATCATTGCTTTTGTGTAATTTTTTTTGAAGTTGGAGGTTGCCAGTTAATCTGTGTTGGTGTATTTAGGTGAATTTCTATCTCCTCATAAGATTGTCGTCAATGACTGGAGTAATAGCAACAGCATTTGTCCATTAGCAACAACACTTAGAGTAAGAGTTTTTTTCCTTCTGGTACTTTTTAATCTCGGGACCAAAACCCTCATTTACTCATTCCACAAACAAAATGTGGGTCACCCAAACCTTGTTATTTGACCTTCCCATATGTTCAGTTGTTTCTTCTATACCTTGAAATGTTTAAAAGCTAACAGATTTTCCGAGAAATACGCCAAGAGAGGTTTGATTTTGCAATCCACATTGGCATTAGCACATTCTTATGACAAACTGTTGTCTCGATGCACCTATTATCTCTGCAATCAACCAGTACTTGTACTCTTATCCATGACATTTTTCATAATTTTCTCCGATGAGCTTAAGATTTGCAGTTTGCAAATGTGGTTTTGCAAGGCTTTCAGAATAGGCCTCGATTGTACAACGCAGCTTAGGAGGTGAAGCTTAGTCGTTCTCTCAGAAATTCCATATTCGAAGACTACGTTGGTCTCTGATTCCAATTTATCTGGAATAGCATCTCTCTCCACAACAGCTTGATTTCTGTTGGCTCTAATATTCTCTCCTAGGTGAAGCATCGTATGCGCTTCTATCCAGGCTATCCATGACTTGCCACTTCTAAATAAGATTTTTAGGAATGTTACTTTACGTTTATAATGAATAGATAGTAGCTCAACGGCAACCAAGGTAGAGAGAGAGAGAGAGAGAGAGAGAGAGAGAGAGAGAGATCCTCCACAGCTGAGATGTCATATTTAGCCAAATAAAAAGGTACATTCCAATTCCAACCTTGATTATCGGTGTTAGTTGCGATTGTTGTAAACAAAGGAGGCTAATAAACCTGTTAGTCCATTATGAATTAATGAAGTCTCCACGGGGGTCGTTTAGTGAATAAGGACGCCACACTTGATCCCTTTGATGCTTAAGAAAAATAAAGGAGAGAGAGAGAGAGAGAGAGAGAGAGAGAGAGAGAGAGAGAGAGAGAGAAAGAGTTGCTCAGGCTAAGTTCAGTAAAAAAACAATCTGAGGTAGACGTCGGACTTCATCATTATTTTAACGTAT
>NC_090746.1:91672982-91680482 GCF_036898095.1 Palaemon carinicauda
TATGTATATATGTGAGTGTGTTTGTGTGTGTTTCTATGTTTGTGTGTGTTGGTGTATATATGTATATGTATATATATATATATATATATATATATTTGGGCTCAAGCCATGTCGTCCTGATGGAAGTTCCTATTGGGTAGCTTCCTAGGGTATATTACAACTACGGCGATATTCCCAGAGAATTTACCTTAAGGTACCAGAATTCTAACTCCTGGAGCGAATATCCCTCGTGAAAGGGATATCGCGACATATCAGAGGACGTATTCTTGACACGCCACATGGCAATCTGCACCCCGAACAGAGATTACGTATCGCAGGGGTCAATTGGCAAGAAACGAAATCGGGAAGGAAAAAGGGGGAGCCGCTCCCAAGGCTCCCTATCTCCCGTTTCGTAAGCGTGCCTGGCACCAATCCTGGCGCCATCTGTATTCCTTTTTGCGTAGCTTAACAACTCGGTGTTTTTTCCTGTGTTTCTTGCAAATCTTGGATTTATTCTACTTTTCATGGCTTCTCCAACTTCGTCGGCCTCTGATAAGTTGAGTACCATGTCTTTTATGTATAAATGTAGGCTCTTGGTAATTTTTTAAGTGATTAATAGGTTTAATCTTGGTTACAAGAGCCGTAGCCTACCGGAGGCGTCATGGACGCTGTCGCTCGCTAGGTATAAGTTTAGTTAGCCAGAGCGACATTCCCGGTTGTTTTGCTTTAATAAATTTTAGCTATTTAGCGTTACATAGGATTTCCTTTCGTGCTTTAGTATTATTTTGGCGAAGTATTCGCCAATTCTGGCCTACGCTAGGCCATGTAGCCTAGTCGTTTGGTCCTAGTACTTCATGCATGATTTTGGTTTTTCCGAGTGTATTAAAATTTTATTGAAGCTTTAGGCTATTTTTTATACATTTAAGATTATGTTGAATATTTCCAAGATTGTATACGAGTGAGTTTCGGTGATTTAGGTAATCGATTCTCTTGGTGCCTAGGCTAAGTTGCTTATGGAGCCTTAGTATACTTTCTCATACTCCCCGGTTGCTTTCTTTTCTTCGGAGAAGGTATGCAATCCCTTTCCCTCTGTTTAAGCCTTGGGATTATCCCTAAGTGGTTTATCTGAATTAATTTTCGATAAAACTATACTGGGGTGTTACTGTACCTTCCTGTTCCAGTAAGTCTGGTTTCAAAGAGGGACAGAACAACAGAGTTTTTAGTCTGAGTCTGTGTTTGTCTGGCTTGGGGTAGAGTCTCCCTCGCTGACCTGCCACAGACATAGGAGGCTTAGCCTCCTTAGGTCACTACCGAAGGTTTCATTACGAGATGATTCCTTCTTTTGTGATCTACCAGACTAGTCCTTGTTGCTGTTCTCGGGGGAGGATAAGATTCTTTCCCTGGGAGTAGCAACACCTTCCTTGCTTTGGTTCTCTGGGAGCTGGCAAGTATTGCTGGCCTCCCTCCTTGGATCTCCCTTAGGCTAAGATGAGTTTCTTGGCTGCAGGTGATCCTTCACTAAAGCAAGGTTGGTAGGACCCTCTTTTGTCCCTTCCCCCTCTATCTCCGTAATGGCCTAGCCATTACAGTACTGTACGTCATTCTACATCTGGACCTAGAATAGGTTAGGATGTGGAATTGACTCAGTCCCTTGCCGGCCGGCAGAGCTGCCGGCCGGCAAGGGTCTTCTACTTTGAGTGCTGCCCGGACCTCCCTTGGTCCCTCATCCATGCCTGCCTGTAGAGTCAGACGGCATTGGTCAGGAAGCCTGAATTAGATTCTCCCCTTCCTTATATGCACTCTTTCGGATTGCCGGGCTTGGAGGTAGTGTACACTCTTATCCCGGCATCCATTCTGTTATTCTTCTAGTGCTGTACCCGACCCGGCTGCCAGCCTATGAGGCCGGCAGCTGGGCAGTTGTAGTCCTCTGGTTCTTTTGCTGCCGGCTGGCATAGGTCGTGTACCTTTGCCGGCCGGCTAATGTCAGCACTTGTCTGCCGGTCGCCAAGAGTGTGGCCGGCAGCCGGGTACTACCTTGTGTAGTTGCCGGCCGGCAGTCATTGCCGGCCGACATTGGCTGTTGCCGGCCGGCAGTTACTGCCGGCCGGCACATGCATTTGAACCAGCGTTCTGCCGCCTTATAGCTGTTAAGTAGTATACTTTAAAGCTAGTTATGGTGTGTGCCGGCCGGCAAGTGTCGGCCGGCACATAACCTCCTATACTGTACCAGTAATCTTCAGTATAACATATACTGTAAGAAGAAAACTATAGTATAGGTTTTGGTACAGCACTGTGTGTTCTAACACTTTTGTGTTTTCTTGCACAGCCCTTTGCTGTTGCCCTACAGATAAGAAAGTGAGTTCTTTCTTGTCTATTATCCAGGATTTTAAAATCATTGCTTAGGTGTGAGCTCCACCTGTTTCCTCTGGAAACTTTGCATTGGTTATTCTAGAAGAGATTAACCATTCGATTTTATTATCTGGAAGGCTGCAGCAATTGGTTGTGAAGGAAACACAAGTGTGTGTCTTTCCTTTCTGAATTGTTATGCTATACTATGCATATCCAGTGATACATAGTTCACTTGATACGCACGGAAATTTCTTCTCTTTACAGAAGGACCCTCCGAAGTGCGGAAGTGTCTTCTGCAACGTCCGCAGCAAGAGCCTCTGCGAACATGAGTTTGGTAGGAGACACGCAGCATGCGCTGTCTCCAAGGGTGATCTCCGATATTGGGACCCTCAGGTATGTACTGTGTGCGCTAACCTAATTACTGAGGCCTTTGATTCCCCTAGGATGGCGGAATCAAGGGATATAGCAAGGGAGAAGCTTCGTACCTGGGTAAGGGGCTTCCAGAAGAACACCTCTGGACCTTATCTTCCAAGTGAGAAGATGAGGGCGTATCTTTTCCCTAAGGCATCAGCTGATGCAGTGATTCCCCAGCCTCAAGAGGAGATCCCCCAAGTTCAGATCCAGGTGGATGCTGAAGTCGCGGTCGCTATGCAAGACATCCAGTTAGATGACAGGATGTCTGACGTGGACGAGCGTCTGGAGGAAGACCTCCTGGCAGAAGCCCAGGGTGAGGTTCAAGCCCCAGACGTTGTAGAGGAAGAGGTCGACGAGGTGTCGGCTACTCCGGTTCAGATCCCGGAGCCTATTCCCTCAACATCGGCCGGTCTTCCAGTAGAGCTGGGACAGGCCCACTCCTCCATTGTTGGAATGATCCAACAAATGCAGAAGGAGAATCAGGAGAAGGCGGCTGCAATGGAACTGCGGATGCAGAGCCTTGCAGAATCACATGGGCCCCAGAAAAGGCTCAATGTGAAAGACCTTCCCTTGTGCTCAGATGCTAAACCATGGAGGTATGCTGAGCACATGCCGATGACGACTGGAAAGATCGTCATCTCGGATAAGTTGGGCTCAGTTCCCCTAGAGGAGGTGGAATTCTGGCCCAGCAAGGCATCATATCCGGACTGTTATGTCCGGCTGAGGAAGGAATAAGCTTCAAAGGAGGAGACAGAGCCAAAGGAGGTATTAGTGATGGACCATACTAAGGCGCAAGCTCTGCTTTCATCCTCGTTGAAAGAGAGGGGCTTTTCTAACTCAAAGGTAGCTGCATTGAGCAAGAAGCTCCCTTCCTTTGTGTCCTCTCCTGCTAGAGCCTTCCCCTTTTTACAGAAAGGGTTTGCGGCTGTACTAAAATCAGTCGAGGCCGGCAAGCCTTGCCCCTCCCTGGAGGAGTGTAAACCCTTGTCGCTGGCCCTGCCTATGGACCACAAAGACTGGAAGGACGTCCATCTTACGTTCTCAGTTGGGAAGTTGGAGGCTGATATCGCCGGACGTCAGTTCGGCGAGGACCTCCCTAAGCTGTCTGACTTTCTCTTGCAGAGAGAGTTCGAGACAAAAGAAAGACTGGCTTCCTCAATGTCTCTTCAGACTACTTTTGAGACGATGGCAAGTGACCCCAAGGTCCATGAAATGTTCATGGTGGTGGCCAAGATTCATCTGGCCACAGTGACGAAGGACCTTTATGGCTTCGTCAAGGCGAGGAGAGCTTGTAGGGAGTTCGTGTTCACCTCGGCTACGGTGAGGCACGAGCCAAGGAAACTAATCTCCTCCAACATTTGGGGCAAAGACCTTTTCCCTACCGATTTGGTCAAAAAAGTAGTTGATAAGGCCGCCTTGGAGAATAGAAACCTTCTCCAGAAGTGGGGCCTGGCTATCAAAAGAAAGTCTTCCCCGGATGAGGGTCCTCAACCAAAGAGGAAGACTATGAGGACTAGGCTACCGTCTCGGCCAGCCAAGCCTTTTAGACAGCAACAGCAACTGCAATTGCCATTGCCTCCGGTGCCCCAGATCGTGGCACAAACCTCGACCACTTTTCAATGGGTACCCCAGGCCGTGTCGACACAGTCCACGGCATTCACCCCATCGTTCGAAGGGCAGTCTACTTCCTTTCGAGCAAAGCCTAGAGGAGCAGCCAGAGGCTCGTCTAGGCGCCCCTCAAGGGGAAGGGGATTCAGGGGTGGTCGTGGTCAGGGAGGCAATACCTCAGGACGGCAGTCCAAGTGGGATGATACCGGTAGGAGGGAGACTTCTGAAATTTTGGGATCGGTGGACCTTCGATCCCTGGGCCCACAGCCTACTCAAGAATGGACTGGGCTGGAGCTGGTAGAGCACTCCACCCCCGTGCCTTCGGTTTTTCCAACACTCCACCCCCGTTCTGGAGGAGTACGTTCAAGAACTGTTGGAGAAAAATGTGATCCGAAAGGTGAAGTCCATCAAATTCCAAGGGAGGCTGTTTTGTGTTCCCAAGAAAGACTCGGAAAAGCTCAGAGTCATTCTGGACTTGTCCCCACTCAGCAAGTTCATAGTGAATTGCAAATTCAAGATGCTAACACTGCAACACATAAGGACCTTACTGCCCAAGAGGGCATATTCCGTCTCTATAGACTTGTCAGACGCCTATTGGCACATTCCAATCAACCGTTGACTCTCCCCCTACCTAGGGTTCAGGCTACAACGAAGACTATACGCCTTCAGAGCCGTGCCATTCGGGCTAAACATAGCCCCAAGGATTTTTACGAAGCTTGCGAGCATAGCTCTCAAACAATTACGCCTAAAGGGAATTCAGGTAGTAACCTACCTGGACGACTGGTTGGTGTGGGCAGCATCCGAGACAGAATGCTTGCAAGCTTCCAGTCAAGTGATCCAGTTCCTAGAGTACCTAGGCTTCAAGATCAACAGAAAAAAGTCTCGACTTTCTCCATCTCAAAAGTTCCAGTGGCTGGGAATCCACTAGGACCTTTTGTCACACCGTTTCTCCATCCCGGCGAAGAAAAGGAAGGAGATAGCGGGTTCTGTCAAGAGACTTCTAGATTCCGAAAGGATATCAAGACGCGAACAGGAGAGGGTACTGGGCTCTCTCCAGTTTGCTTTGGTGACAGACCCAGTGCTAAGAGCACAGCTAAAGGATGCAATCGGAGTTTGGAGAAGTTATGCATTAAACGCGCGAAGAGATCTGAGAAGACCAGTTCCGCTTCGGCTACGTACTCTTCTCAGGCCTTGGTCCCAAGCCGGACATCTAAAGAAGTCGGTTCTTCTTCAGCCACCTCCCCCGTCGGTGACGATTCACTCAGACGCCTCGAAGGAGGGATGGGGAGGTCACTCTCATCGGAAAAAAGTCCAGGGGACTTGGTCCAAGCTATTCAAGACCTTTCACATAAACTTTCTAGAAGCTATGGCAGTGCTCCTTACCTTAAAGAAAGTTTCCCCGCGTCACTCGATCCACATAAGGTTGGTGATGGACAGCGAGGTAGTTGTGAGATGCTTGAATCGACAAGAATCGAGGTCACCACCTCTCAACCTGGTTATGTTGGCCATCTTCCGATTGGCAGAAAAGAAGAAGTGGTACCTGTTGGCAGTTCACCTTCAATGAGTCCGCAATGTGACAGCGGACGCTCTATCCAGGTTCACACCGATAGAGTCGGAATGGTCCTTAGACGCAGGATCATTCTCCTTCATTCTGAATCAAGCCCCAGAACTGCAGATAGACCTCTTTGCGACGAAAGACAACAAGAAGTTGCCCCTGTACGTGTCCCCGTACGAGGACCCCTTAGCGGAAGCAGTGGACGCGATGTCCCTCGACTGGAACATATGGTCCAGGATTTATCTGTTCCCTCCTCACAACCTTCTGTTGAGGGTCCTCAACAAACTGAGATCCTTCAAGGGGGTAGCGGCAATAGTGGCCCACAAGTGGCCGAACAGCGTGTGGTTCCCCCTGGCATTGGAACTACAGCTGAAGTTTGTACCGCTACCACATCCAGTTCTGACCCAGCGAGTCCAGAAGTCGACTGTCTGCGCTTCATTACAGAAAACCCGGACCCTGCAGCTCATGATTTTCTCTCCCTAGCGGCGAGAAAGCGTTTCGGGATTTCGAAAGCCAGCATAGACTTCCTAGAGGAATATAAGTGCAAATCTACTAGAAGGCAATATGAGTCATCTTGGAGAAAATGGGTGGCCTTTGTCAAGGCGAAGAATCCGCAGGAGATCTCGACAGACTTCTGCTTATCTTTCTTCATCCACCTCCATGGTCAAAGATTGGCAGCTAACACGATTTCAGCGTGTAAGTCTGCTTTGACAAGACCCATTCTATATGCCTTCCAGGTCGACCTAGGTAACGAGATCTTTAATAAAGTTCCAAAAGCCTGCGCTAGGCTCAGACCTTCAGCACCTCCAAAGGCCATTTCATGGTCTTTAGACAAAGTTCTTCATTTCGCTTCTCTGTTGAGCAATGAAGAGTGTGCGTTAAAGGATTTGACACAAAAAGTTATTTTCCTATTTGCACTCGGGGTCAGGGTTAGTGAGATTGTAGCCCTCTCGAGAGAGGCAGGTCGTGTTCAGTTCCTGGATGGGGGAGAACTGAACCTGTTTCCGGATCCTACGTTTCTCGCCAAGAATGAGTTACCCACCAACAGGTGGGGTCCCTGGAGAATCTGCCCTCTGAAAGAAGATGCCTCTCTATGTCCAGTAGAATGCCTAAAGGTCTATCTTCATAGAACTTCAGACTTCAGGGGTGGTCAACTATTCAGGGGAGAAACATCAGGCTCAAATTTATCTCTGAATCAACTCAGAGCGAAAATCACATATTTTATTCGCAGAGCGGATCCTGACAGTACACCCGCAGGTCACGATCCGAGGAAAGTTGCCTCATCCTTAAATTTCTTTAATTGTATGGATTTTGAACATCTCCGTTCATACACTGGCTGGAAGTCTTCCAGAGTGTTCTTTCGCCACTATGCGAAGCAAGTAGAGGAACTAAAGAGATCTGTGGTAGCAGTGGGTCGTGTCGTTAACCCTACTGTTTAACTCTGCAAGGAACAGTGGTTTTAATTAGGACGATTAATTCCAGGGCGAGTGTGTAGTTACATACTGTACTACAAACTAAGTGAGGGCACTGAGTTGCCCATGTAGACTGTTTTATTTCCAATGGTGAACCTAGCATAAGGGCAAACATGTGTGCCG
>NC_090746.1:91688129-91693129 GCF_036898095.1 Palaemon carinicauda
AATTTGCATTTTATCCAAAGTGGCTTTTTTTTATCTTTTATTAAAACAACCTAAAATTCCATCCGCATTTCCATCCGCATTTTCGTCTGCTTTTTCGAAAAAAAAATAATAGTATAATTTTATTATACTTTTCTATGGGTAGTTTTTCTATAGAATATACTTTTAACTACGTTTGTTTTGATAACTAAAGGCCTATTGCTAATGGACAATGATAATACATGAATTATGATAAAAAAATATATATTTTACCAATAAAAAGACTTTTTTCGCACACTAGATATTTATAATTCATATTTCATATAATACTTCATTCTCCAAAAACAATACATTATTATTATAAATCACAGTTTGTATGAAAATTATGTATATATTGAACAATACTCATTTATAGATCTTCAAAACAAATAATACTTTCTAATTACCATTTAGTTTTATAACTTATCACTGCCTTTAAAAAACCTTATTTCTCAGTTTCCCATATGAATAATTTTACATTTTTTTTCGAATTACCATTAATGAATCGAAGCACACCTAACCATTAATTGCACTTCCAAATAACAATTTATTTACAACATTCCATGAAGATACACAAAATATAATGTTGTTTAAATTTGATTTGCATTCCAAAGTTTGGTGGACCTTTTCCTTTTTATTTCAATTTTAGATTATCATTTCAATTATTTTTACACTGTCATGTCGAACATTCAAGATTATAATGGTGCTTTATTTAATAACCATATAAATGACATTCAATTAACGCTCATGCATTATCCAATCCATCTTTTCAATCTTTTTTAGTATGGTATGAGAAACGTATAACGAATCATATACAAAAACGTTTTGATTGAAACATTGAGAGTTATTTTACTAAATAAACAATTTAGTAATTCAGATAGCTCTCTCTCTCTCTCTCTCTCTCTCTCTCTCTCTCTCTTGGCTATTTATTATCATCAAGGGTTCTATTGAATAAAAAAAACCCACACAAAATTCTTTATTATCCCTTCAAACGGGTAAAAACAATAGATATAATTGTCATTAGCCAATATAACTTCAGTTTTTTCCTTGTTCCCCCTCTTGGCAAACACATCATTGTATTTCAAAGCGAGGGGATCATCTGATGTGGAACAAAAAAATACTGTTGAAACGAGTTTCTCATTCGAGCTAAAGTTGGCTTAAAGTTGTGTATCTTTCATACAAAATATAAAGGGATACATTGAGATTGAAAAACAAATATTGATGTAGAATACATATATAGAATAATTTAAAATTATTATTCACAATTCATTTATGTATAGATTATAAATTCATGTGCCGCCAAATATAGAGAAGCACTGCATGGATTTAGAAAATACACACGCACGCACACACACACACACACATATATATATATATATATATACACACATATATATATATTTATATATATATATTTATATATATATATATATATATATTTATATATATATATATATATATACATGTATATATATATACATGTATATATAAATATATATATATATATATATATATATATAAATATATAGATAAATATATATATATATATATATATAATATATGTGTGTATTAGTGTGTATGTGTGTGTGTGTTCATTATTTTGGTTTTCTATCATCGTGCACATGAATATCATGGAATATGGAAATCAATTTGACTTTTAGGAAATAGATGTTCCATAGATTTTGATGATAGGCAATTGGTATTACTCCAGGAATAATAAAGTTTAGCGTGAAACTTAGGAATATCTCTAGAATTAAATTTCCCCTAAGTTCTGTGACTCCAAAGTAGCCTTTCGCCTATAAGCATTTGTCTATAAGTTTTCCTCCAGTATGATTTCCCCCCCTCCCCCTCTCTCTCTCTCTCTCTCTCTCTCTCTCTCTCTCTCTCTCTCTCTCTCAATTTAAATTATTCTTGTTTTCAATAATAGAAAGTACCCATGATATACAATGGTTATCTTATTTTAGTTTCAATTAGATAGTAATCAGATTTATGCCATTGATACTTAAAGATGTAAAATTAGAATATATTACCATTAGTATAATTAACAATTGAACAAATATTATTTACCTCTTTCATTTAAAAAAAATCCTTTGACTCTCTCCTGAGAGAGAGAGAGAGAGAGAGAGAGAGAGAGAGAGAGAATTTCTATTTAGAGTACTTTCTTGAAGATTAATAAGGAAAATGCTACTTAGACAGCTGGTTCCATTGTAGTAACTATTGTTTGACCTATTCCCTAATCAGGGGTTTAATCTGGAATGGCCGGGAAGCGCAGTAATTGTTAAAAGGGAATGATTTTATTGGTTTTTAGCCAATCCTTACCTAAAGTACAACTTTAAAAATAATGTTATTCAGAAGTAAACAAGTCAATATAATGATCCTGAGAATGTTTTTAGAGTATATGAAAATATTTTTTTACGTCAAGTAGGGATGTTTCTAGTTCAGAGTAGCTAACGCAGCATGGGAGAAGAGTAAGGTAAGTTACAGAGGGGTCGTTTTTTTTTAAAATCTATTTTATATATATATATATATATATATATATATATATATAGTTCAGAATAGGTAACACAGCATGGAAGAAGAGCAAGGTGAGTTAAAGAGAGGTGGGTTTTCTAATCTTAGGGCGTTTTGACGTCATGTGGTAAACTCCACGGCAGGAGTACCAAGAACAATGTTATTCTAATTTCAATAAGGATACCACCTGTCACTTATTATGGTGAACTGCACGCAGTAACACACTACTTTTCTATCTGTATGTAACTTTTTAGGAGGCCCCCCCCCCCCAAGAAAAAAAAAGGAAAAAAAAAATCTAACATTGAATATTAGCCGAGAGGATTTTCTACGAATATAAGTTTCAGACATTTTGACGTTTTACTTTAATATCTTTTATGAAACAAGTATTTATATGTGGAATTTCAAGAAATAAGAAATAAATGTAAATGATAATATCATTTATTGGTGTTTTACATAATACTGAAATAACTGTTGGTACCAAATATAACCTTCAACCGCTGAAAATATATATGAGAAAAACATCAGGTAACATATGTGTACTGTTCATTTGAGATAGATTTTCTGAAAATATATATTTGCTTATATTCCATACCAGTAAGCATTCAATCAATATCATAAATAAATTGACATCAAGATGGCTATCTCTTTTGTAATAAAATTTTTCATGGTATCAATAAAAACAATCTCCTAAAAATATTTGTAGCGGAAAGGTAAAGTAATGATTTAATGAAATTTAAGATTTGAAAGAAAACCATTGTAGTTCTCTCTCTCTCTCTCTCTCTCTCTCTCTCTCTCTCTCTCTCTCTCTCTTTGTTGATTTTCTAGCCTATGCCAAAATATAGGAATTCAGGATAGTATTTTTGAGATCCATATATATATTCGATTTGTTTCTGTTTGAATAAAAAAATTATTGCATATATTTTTTATAGATTTTAGTTTTGATGTTTCATTTCCTATTTTCATTAATTCCAGCATGGAGTCTGTTTGATTTAAAATTGATAAAAGACATGCACATTACTTAATTATTTCATTTAAAGATATAAAACTATGGTTTTACTCGTCATAAATCAACATAAGTACAGGTTTTTGCAGTCTTTAAAAATTGATCCTTAAAAACGAAAGGTAGGGGATCATCTGATGTGGAAAAAAAAAATATGCTGAAACGAGATACTCAATTGCGTAAGACCTATCTTAAATTTCTTTATTTTACACACAGAAATTAAAGGCATTTTTTTTTAATATTAAAAAGAGATATATACAAAACTATTTCAACTGCATTTGTGTTTATAATGGGATTCAAAATGCTCACAATTTGGATTTAATTTCTATTTCGCACTAAAGGGACGTATTTGTACCAACCGTGTTTCACACAATTGTACATAATTCCTTTTGTATATATTATGCTTGTATCTTCGCTCTTCCCTCGCACTAAAACGAACATGAAAATTCATGTCTGGTTTTTCCTCTGTAATATTGTCTGTCTTGTCAACTTGCTATGTCCTGTTGCCTTGAGGTTTTGTATATAAGGAGAGTGTTCCTCAATAATATAACTCAGTCGTTTCCAATCTGCCATTGAGTTCACACCCTTACTCGGCGCCGTCACATTGGTGACCCCGGAAGTCGACTCGCTCCCACTGCCTTCCACCCCCACCTCCCTCGCCCCTCCATCGTTGGTACTATGACGGAGACGGACTCTACTACAACAGTTGGCACCGCGGCCACCCCATTGAAACTTTCACCGTTCGCCAACAGAGAAGCGTTTGCTTGGTTTCAACGCGCTGAAGTCCACTTTTGTATCAGGGGCGTGACTCGCTCAACCACCAAAGCGGATTATGTTCTCGCGGCGATACCCGAGGACACCTTCCCAGAAATATCCGACTGGCTTTGTGAACAAGGAGACACCCCAATAGCGTATGACGCCCTCAAAACATACCTTCTGCAGCAGTACTCGCCGTCGCCAACCGCCCGTATAGCAAAGCTTTTTCAGCTCTCGCAACAACCGTTGGGGGACCAAAGGGCTTCGCTTGCCCTCAGGGAAATGACCAGTATCGCTCGCCTTCAACCTGCCGCAGACGGCTCTCCTCGTGAGGTGAACCTACTCCGTGCCCTTTGGATACGCCGTTTACCTGAACCTGTAGGCGCTGCCATACCCGATGTCGATAGTTTACCCATAAAGGACTTGATGACCAAAGCCGACGGACTTGCACTCTGCAATGCACGTCTTCCTGCGCAACGACACCAGCAAGCCACCACTAACGCTCCCTTACACGGGCCCTTTCCTTGTGATCCGACGCAGTCCGAAAGCATTCCTCCTAAACATTCGGGGCAAAGAAGACTGGGTCTCCATTGATCGTCTAAAACCTGCTTATCTTCTGCCAGATGACCCGCCTACAGTTCGCCTCTCTAGACCAGGGCGTCCTATTTAACATGTACAGTATGTCATTTTTAGGGGAGGAGCCATGTACCAACCGTGT
>NC_090746.1:91698129-91700629 GCF_036898095.1 Palaemon carinicauda
GTCATCGAAAAATCAATAGTCATTAATCTATCCCCTATTGATATCATTTGCCACATTTTCACAATTTAGAATTTTTAAAACTTCCTTTGGACATGCTGTGAATAATTTAGGAGAGATAAGGTCTCCCTGTTTAACTTCTTTCTTAATCAGGATTTTCACACACCATATATATATATATATATATACATATATATACACCCATATATATATACGTATATATATACATATATATACACACACATATATATACATATATACATATATATATATATATATATATATAAATGCATATGTGCTCGTATGTATATATATATATATATATATAAATATATATATATAAATATATATATATATATATATAAATATATATATATATATATATATATATATAAATATATATATATATATATATATATACATGTATATATGAAATAATTATAATAGATAATGGTTCTTGTTTATTTATTTTTCATGCTAATATTGGAAATATGTTTGAACTCACATTTTATTGCTATTAAATTTTCAGCAATGGACTCTTAGCTTCACTTGAAAGGGAGAGTTTTTATAATATTCAAATCATTATAATATATTTTGCAGGTCTTATATCATTATAAATACATAAAGTAATGCTTCTCTTAAACCTAAATTGGTTCATAATTTGTCATTATATTTCTAATTCGCATTATATCAGATTTATATAAAAGGTTTGATTCTAATTTTCTAGTTTGCCGCTTGAGCGAGCTATTGAATATTCTATTAACAGGAAATTATGGAGTGTATGAGAGGCAATTAATATATTATGAATACAATGCAACTAATATCTATTTCTATACAATATAGCTTTTCTACGTAGGTGTATTCATTTGAAATAATACTGGACATTTTGGATACTTCGGCTTTGACTTCAAAACCATAATCTTCAAACCACAAAGCTGGAACTTCCTCCCTGAGGAACTGACGCGGGGCAAAAGAAATTTGTTTTGAAAGAATCTTGGTGTTGCCGATAAAATGTGGGGGAAAAATACCGCTGAAAATAAAGTAACTTTTGACCTAATGGATAAACTTCCGAAGGAGTCTGATGGACGGTACTAGGTATCGGATTTTCCTCCTTGAATTCATCTTGTTTTGGACTTTAGGAGTTTTTATTACTTATGTTCAGATTTTAAATATTACTTATATGATGCTTTTAACTATTTGTATTTATATACTGAATTTCAAGGTTAAACGAGGAATTTTTTTAGACTAAGATATTCCATAAATCCATTTTAGCTGAAATTTTAGAAATATTATCATAATAACTGCTCAGCATTTAAATAAGATTTATTTACACAGTACCAGATTACGATTATTTTGTCAAATAAATATAGGTATGATTAACTGGAAATATCCGCTTAGATAAATGTTATCAAATTAAGATTGAAAAGAAATGAATTTGTAACGCAATAATCTCCTCTTCTTAACACTTCCTTCTAGTATATTCTATCCATATTAGACTTCTTAATTGATTTTATTGAGGTACTTTTATAACACACTCATTATATTATGAATATTTCTCGTAAAGGTCATTCAAATGAATTATATATCTGTCCGTTTCCACTATACTATCAAATAGCGTAATAATTTCTTAAAGAAAACTGTTTTCGCAATTTTGTATTATATGTAACATACAAATTATTTTACTTTAAAAACAAAATAAGTTTATCTGTATATATTCTTCCTCCTTAATGTAAAAACTGTGTCATTTCAAACCAATGTATCTGCAAGAAAACTTTTAAAAATCAATTATCACAAAAATTGCTAGAGATGGATGAATATGGATTCCAACAACAAATCAAATGTATATTGCTACTTCACACATATTCATAACAGCATAAAATGGAAAGTAGCTACGCGGAAAACTTGAAAAGTAAATCATCAGTAGTAGAAAAAGGTAACTATGCGATACAAAATTGTCTCATTAGCATTGTTCGTATTATTAAGCGAATATGAGATATGCAAGGATATATGCAGGATATTATTCTTTGTTCGTCTGTACTATTATACCCTTAGGACAGATGGTGGGAAAGAGAGGGTGCAATGGTCTTGATAGTGTCATAGAAAGAGTTCATAGAACCATAATAAAATTATTGTTGTGTGTTCCATTGATACCAACTGAAATAATATGTTTGGTGAACAAACGGTACAGGATATTAGTCCTGTCGTCCACCTTCCAAACATTTCCGACAATAGCATCACCTTTGCATTATAAATTTCATTTTATGCTTCTTAATCAAAGGTGTCCCACGATAAATGGTCTCATTAATGAAAGCATATTGATCCGTGTGTTTCAATAGCCTATGGAATATCTATGATAATTGAGAAATTAGTCCGCCCAATTGAGTAATAATTATCTGTACTCAGGGTTCCAGAAGGGGATTAATATAACCGAATGATTGCATGCAAGCACGAACAATTGCAAACCTTCGTATGTGTGTATATATATATATATATATATATGTAT
>NC_090746.1:91713129-91718713 GCF_036898095.1 Palaemon carinicauda
GTATAGTTATATGTTTGTACCTTTATATAAATCTTTATATGAGCATAATTTGGTGATAAGATAAAGTAATGGATGAAATGGAGAGAACAGGTTGGGTGAAAGAGGTTGCTTTTGATAAAGGGCATTGAAGAGGGTGCATCAGGCAACCGACTTCTAAAAGTAGTAATACATATATATATATATATATATATGTGTGTGTGTGTGTGTATCACTCTCCTCACCGATGGATGAACACTCACATTAGTTGTATGTTGAATAATATTCATTCCGGGGACTAACGAGGATTTCCTTCATGTCCCTTAAATATTACATAGCCTTGATCTTCCTTCGGCATTATAACACAGACTGGTATTGTCCTTCTTTGTTGATTATGCAAATCTCTTTATCTGGTGTCTACAGGGAAGACTGTGAAATGATTTGTTATTCTGTGAATGAATAAATATCATGACATTTCACGGATAATTTAAATGTGGTTAACATTGTGAAGATTATAAGTGTACTGTTCTCGCATAGGCAGTTGAGAATGTTGAGAAATTATCTAAATAGCTAAATTTTTTCTGGTCGTTTGGTCTGGCTAACTTGGAGTCTTTACAAAAGCTTTTAAAGAATGAACGTTTAAGAAACAGAATAGCTTTTAAAATCGAAACAAATTTAGCATCTGTTAACGGTTATTAGATTGGCATGGAGAGTGTATGAGGCATGACTTTTTTCTTTTTTAGTCAATTATCTTCATCAAAAAAAATATTAATTGTAAGTGTGTAAGTTTAGTGTTTTGCAGTCTAATAAAACTTTTACATCGAATATGATAATAAAGTTGTAGCTCTAATAAGAAATGATATAATGCAGATATAAGTACTTAAATAAACTAATATAATTTTCTATAATTTTATAAGATACAGTACTGTATATTAAAATACATCATAAAAACGTAATATCGAGCTTTGTTTATTTTTATGCTATGTTTTTCTCTTTACCATTCTAATACAAAAATCACCATTATGAATAATTAAAAATCATAATTCGAAGTAAATAAGGCTTGGAGCGTAAAGTATCCTCTAGTGTTTTCAGATATACTTTATTTTATTAGGGTCACTGAATAACTATACAGAGAGAGAGAGAGAGAGAGAGAGAGAGAGAGAGAGAGAGAGAGAAAGAGAAAGGAAGGATCTCATTTGCTAATGTTTTTGTAAAATATATTTCCTAATTATTCCACTCCCATCATTTTCCAGGAGCCAGGATTTCGCAATACAAATTCCTAATTATAACTTGGCTTCTGAATAGGAAGAAAGGCTTCTTAAAGATTTTCCTCCGCTTTCGGGGAAAAAAACAATAATGATTCTCTCGACTCAGAGGAAGTGGGGAGAAGTCCATTGTTTTTGAAACGCTCCAGATTCCGTATCCTAAAAACCAATAATCATGGAATCAGCCACACGTAAGAGCAATAATGTACGTGCCCTATTTCTAAAATTTTGGATAGCCTACAATAATTTTTATTTATCACATATTTCTTCGAATTACTGCAAACATTCTTCGCTCGTTAGTTAATCGTCTTCTCTTCCTTCCCTGTCATCGTTGGTAATTATTCTACTCTATAACCCTTCTCCATAATTATTCCTCCTTTTCAAGTGTAATGAAAGTTAAGTTCTCTGCAAATAGCAACTCCCATATCTCTCATTTTTTTTTTTTTTTTTTTTTTTTTTTTTTTTTTTTTGGGTCTAATCCTTTCACCTAACACATCCATGTCCAGCAACAATAAAAATGGCCTTAATACTGACCAATGATATAACCTAACTGTAACTTCAAAGGTATCTGTTTCCCAAACTTCCGTTATAACTTTTGGCTTTGTTCTTTTGCACAGTATCTCAACCATTCCTAAGAATTTCTCTGGGACTTTCCACTTCCCCAAGTACCAAAACATATTTTATTTTGGCAAAATATTATCAGCCCTCTCTAGATCTACAAAATCGCAGAATATCTCCCTGTTAACTGTTGCCTCAATTCCTTTAACTGCCTTACTGTTAAGAGAACACCCACAGTTCCTCTCACACTAATGAAGACTATCAAATATATTGTAAACCAATCAATTCCCGGGAAATGAATTCCCCCGATAAGGAGAGAAAATATTCTTTTCCCCTATCAATAGTTACGAAAAGTTTCCATATTTTTGTTTAGTTTCATTTGAAGAATACTGCTTACATGTTTTACAACGCAACTTGAAAATTGGCTTTTAGTATGTAACCTATTCTGAATTAAATATATTAGGCTTAATTTCTTTTAATCTATTAATATTCAGTTCACAGCTTATATACAGTGATTAAGAATTTATCGATTGTTGTTTTGCCAGCAATCCAGCTATAGATATCATTTTAGCTTCTGTTGAAAAAAAAAAAAAGAAACTTTCCAATGCTACTATATCACAATATATCGATTTTCACTCTTCTGGTAATACAATATGATTTTCTTAGATATGGTTTTGACCTCGTATGTTGCAGGGCTCAGTTTCCAATGGTGGCCTGTTCTAGTCTAGTGATTCTAAGCACCATTTCTCGACGTTAAGGAATCCACATTCAGAATATATATACACTAGGAATTAAATTATTTCAGAATAATCAATGTTTATTCATGCAATGCATGTAGTAAGAGTGCAATTTCTATATGCAGCACCTGTCCCTTTGTCGCTCTTAAAACGATATATATATATATATATATATATATAATTTAAATATATATATATATATATATGTGTGTGTGTGTGTGTGTGTGTGTGTGTGTAAGTCATTGATTAATATTTTGTATGTGCAGATGGCCTAAAAATGACACCTTTAGTGAACTTATTTTTTTCTTATTTATTGTAGTCCACAAAATATGTAAAATCAATATGTTTCCTAATTAATCAATAACATAAATATATATAATTTCTAGTTAAGGATAGTATGGTTTTCCAAGTTATAATTCCTATTTTTTTTTCTATCTCCAAGTCATATATTAAAAAAGACTTTTTTTTCAGTGCCTTTCTAGACTGAATACAAAATGATTGCCTTGTTTTTTTTTTTTAGTTCAAAAATGTTAAAATAAGTATTCTTCCATTTTAATCTACAATCTGAACTAAATACATACATACAGAGAGAGAGAGAGAGAGAGAGAGAGAGAGAGAGAGAGAGCACTGGTTAAGAACGATATTACGTTTGCACAAATTTCAATGAAATATGACGTAAGAAATTGGAGTCTTTCAAGTCGGACATAAATGAAATATAATACTTATCGGAGAAAAAATATATTAATTTTAATTTTAATTTTCCCCATTAGAGATCAACATTCTCTCGAGGTAGTTTTTTATTATCTCTGTTATTATGTGTTCCATAACATCAATGAATTTAGCCTCAGTAAATGAAAGCAAATATAACATTGCTTATAACATTGTTTATCTTTGAATGTTATTCATTTTTTTCCCAAACGGGACACGGAATTCGTTATAAGAATAAAAACACATATAGGCTTTTCCATCAATTTCTTCCTTATTATTTTTTAAAGTTAATTAAGATTGAAAATAGCCCAGTTATATGATGTGAAGTTGAATCACGAATAAATTAAGAAATGAAAAAAAAAATCTTTCAATAGAAATGATAAAGGTAATATATATGGGAAGATTGTTTATGAAATCATAATCTATGATGAATTGCACATTTCTTCTAATAATCAGGCAAATGTCATTGAAAAATTCATTAATCATTATAAACTTAGTAACTTTTAGCAGATTTCTTTTTCCTGGGAAAACAGTTATCACTTCTTTTTTTTTCATTTTAATTATAGTAATGACGTTTATTAGGCACAGAAATGAACAATAAATATTATTCCTATTACTTGCATAACGTTTCATGAATCTCTCTCTCTCTCTCTCTCTCTCTCTCTCTCTCTCTCTCTCTCTTTGAGTTTATGAATACACACACACACACACACACATATATATATATATATTTATATATATATATATATATATATATATATAATATGTGTGTGTTGTGGGTATGTGTGTGTATGTTTATTTGTATATGTATGTGTCTGTTTGTAAATTGACATCCAAAGGGAATTCCATAGTAATAACGTATATTGTTGATATAGTTTATAAAATTAAAAAAAAAAAACATTATTATTTAGGTTAATGTTTTTAGGTAAAAACTGTAAAATCTTTAAAGTTTTTCACTATTTCTGAACTATCTGCATATTGAAATTATACATTGCTACGAATTCGTGAAAGATAAAGAGGTACATACTGACTCTGACTTTTTCGTATTTCGTTTATTTACTATTAAAAAAATACAATCCCTTGGAAATATTTTACTGATAACATGAGTTAAGGATAGTTTCGAGAGAAGTTTTTTCTAACAAAACTGAAGAATAATTATATATTAATCTCGTTATGGTGCCTCTTTGTTCCCTCCCTCATTAACTTCAAGACCGAGACTTCTTAAGAAAATCCAGTTAGCATGGGCAATATTTGATGAAATAAATAACAGTTAAGGGTTTTCACATATTTATGATGAAGCTAATGAAACATAATGAGTGAACAGAAGTAGAGAAGATAGCTAGGTAGATATATAGATATATATCTCTATAAAAAAAAATCATAGCTCCATAGATTGCCAGGTACATGGGTAGATTAGGAGGTAGATATTTAATTTACTAGATATAGATAAATACAGTGGGTAAATTAACAAATGGATAAATACATTTATAGATGAAGAGAGAGATACATCAAGCACTATAAGATGAATATCTTAATAAAAATTTTAGGTAGAAGCTATCATACTGACATTAAGAGAAATTACTTCAGGTTAGGCATAATATACATCTTTTAGGTGAGGATCGTACATCGAGTGTGAAGTTTTACATATTGTGGATATAAAAGTTTTGATTTAGCACGGTAGACTGAAAATATATAAGGTATTGGTAGTGTTCCTAACTGCTTTTAAAACAAGGATTTTCAATGAGCAATGAAAAAAAGTGACTATATATTTCGGTAAATATTATTTCTGTATTGAATTTGATTTTGCTTGTATGTCTCGATTAGGATATTAATTGAAATTATACTCCTAGAATAGGGCAAGATATATTAGTTTATTCTGATATTCAAGATTAAGAAAAATTATCATTGAATTTTCTCACTTGGTAGGATATGGTAGTAATAAAATGAATCAATGAAATTTATTTAAAATTCATATAAAAAATCTACAATATCTCTCTCTCTCTCTCTCTCTCTCTCTCTCTCTCTCTCTCTCTCTCTCTTTCTTCTCCTTCTTCTTCTTCTGCTCTATAACTTTTATTCCCTCTCAGTCTTCAGCAATGTCAAGTAAAGTATTTTCTATTGTTTCTCCAATATGGTTGAAAATATTCTTGTCATCAGAATTTCTGAAGGTTATTAATTTTTCTTCCTCTCCGGCAACTTTGGAAGGGAAAGTTCGCATGAGTTAGTCAACAGTTTTCAATTTCATATTCAATAAGTCATATGTTCTTTGATAAAAGGGAATGAAAATGGATGCTAATATTTGTGCCATGTAAATACTCTTTCATTGGGTAGGTATTAACG
>NC_090746.1:91739213-91754213 GCF_036898095.1 Palaemon carinicauda
ACAGAATAAAACCACCATAATAGAAAGGGGATTTCACAGAAGGGCTTATTCATAGTCATATTAGGCCCTATGTATATGTAAATCCTTATTAGAAAATTCAGTGGACAAACATGTTCTCCTCATGACACAAGGGGGCCTCAAGACCATACATCCAAAGACAAACTTGCAAACACAAACCCATGAGCATACAGAGAGCCAGGCACACACACATAAACACACACACATACATACACACACACGCACACACACACACACACACATATATATATATATATATATATATATATATATATATATATATATATATATACATATATATATATATACATATATATACTTATATGATTGTGTGGTGTAAATATATATATTGTGTATTTTATATCTTTATATAAATTTTTACATGAGCATAATTTGGTTATAAGATAAAGTAATGGATGAAATGGAGAGAACAGGTTGGGTGAAAGAGGTTGCTTTTGATAAAAGGCATTGAAGAGGGGGCATCAGGCAACCGACCTCTAGAAGTAGTAATATATATATATATATATATATATATATATATATATATATATATATATATATATATATATATATATATATATATGTATATATATATACACACACATATATATATAAATATATTTATATATATGAATATATATATATATATATATATATATATATATATATATATAAATGTATTTATATATATGAATATATATATATATACATATATATATATATATATATATATATATATATATATATATATATATATAAATGTATTTATATATATGAATATATATATATATATACATATATATATATATATATATATATATATATGTGTATATAAATATATATATATATATATACATATATATATATATATATATATATATATATATATATATATATATATATATATATATATATATATATATATATATATATCACTCTCCTCAACGATGGATGAACACTCACATTAGTTGTATGTTGAATAATATTCATTCCGGTGGCTAACGAGAATTTCCTTATGTCCATTAAATATTACATAGCCTTGATCTTCCTTCGGCATTATAACACAGACTGGTAATGTCCTTCTTCGTTGATTATGCAAATCTCTTTATCTGGTTTCTACAGGGAAGACTGTGAAATATTTTTTTTTATTCTGTGAATAAATAAATATCATGACATTTCTCGTATAATTTAAATGTGGTTAACATTATGAAGATTATAAGTGCACTATTCTCGCATAGGCAGTTGAGAATGTTTAGAAATTATCTAAATCGATAAATATTTTCTGGTCGTTTGGTCTGGCTAACCTGGAGTCTTTACAAAAGCTTTTAAAGAATGAACGTTTAAGAAACAGAATAGCTTTTAAGGTCGAAACAAATTTAGCATCTGTTAACGGTTATTAGATTGACATGGATAGTGTATGAGGCATGACTTTTTTTTTTTTTTTTTTTTTTTTTTTTAGTCAATTATCTTCATCAAACATATTATTAATTGTAAGTGTGTAAGTACTTTATTTATTAGGGTCACTGAATAACTATGCAGAGAGAGAGAGAGAGAGAGAGAGAGAGAGAGAGAGAGAGAGAGAGAGAGAGAGAGAGAGAGAGAGAGAGAGTAAGGATCTCATTTGCTAATGATTCTGTAAAATATATTTCCTAATTATTCCACTCCCATCATTTTCCAGGAGCCAGGATTTCGCAATACAAATTCCTAATTATAACTTGGCTTCTGAATAGGAAGAAAGGCTTCTTAAAGATTTTCCTCTGCTTTCTGGAAAAAAAAACAATAATGATTCTCTCGACTCAGAGGAAGTGGGGAGAAGTCCATTGTTTTTGAAACGCTCCAGATTCCGTATCCTAAAAACCAATAATCATGGAATCAGCCACACGTAAGAGCAATAATGTACGTGCCCTATTTCTAAAATTCTGGATAGCCTACAATATTCTTTATTTATCGCTATTTCTTCGATTTACTGCAAACATTATTCGCTCGTTAATTAATCGTCTTCTATTCCTTCCCTGTCATCGTTGGTAATCATTCTACTCTATAACCCTTCTCCATAATTATTCCTCCTTTTTCAGTGTAGTAAAGGATAAATTCTCTGCATATAGCAACTCCCATTTCTCTCCTTTTTTTTTCTAATCTTTTCACTCAACATATCCATGTCCAGCAACAATAAAAATGGCCTTTTTGGGCTCAGGCCATGTCGTCCTGTTGGAAGGTTCCTTTCAGTAGCTTCCTAGGGTATATTTGATTACAGTGATATTCCCAGAAAATTTAACTAAAGGTTTCCAGAATTCTAACTCCTGGCGCGATTTCCTTAAAGTTTCCTTTTAGGATATCGCATGATATCAGGGGACGTATTCTTGACAAGCCACATAGCAATCTGCACCCCGCATAACGTTTACGCTTCGAGGGGAAAAGTAGCAAAATATAAGAGGAGCCGTTACAAAATTCTCCTCCTCCGTTACTGTTTGAGTACTGGGATGGCGCCACAACCATCAGCCATCTTTATTCCTTTCTCTGTAGCGCGTCAGCTCGGTGATTTTTCCCAGTTCTCTTTCGTTACTTTGGATTATAATGCAATCTCCAGCGTCTTCTGCCTCTGGAAAGTTGAGAATTTATTTCTTATACTGTAAAAATTTAGCTCTGGCTGTAAGGTAAAGATTTAACTCGAAATTAGCTATGTTTTTGGCAGAGCTATTGCCTGGACCGGAGGCGCCTTCGGCGCTGTCGTTCGTAACGCATGCGTTATTTAGTTAGCCAGAACGACTCTCCCGGTATATTAGCTTAAATATATATATTTAGCTATATAGTCTTCATTGCTAGGAATTAATTATGTTATGCCGATAGTATTTTTTAGTTTCGGCGAATTAGGTAGCCGGTATTGTTGACGTTAGGCTTCCTAGCCTAGGTGTTTTAGATTACTCTCATGCATGATATAATAGGTGTTCCTGGTGTTATTAAATATAAATGAAGATTTTAGGCAATTTATACATGTAAGATATATGTATATATAGATTGCATAATAATTTCCTTTTCCAAGATAGTATACGAAAGAGCTTCGATGAGTAAGGTAGTCGATCTCACTGTCAATAGGCTAATAGCATAGTGGCTTTAGTATACTTTCATACAATCTCCCCGATTACCTTTATACATAAGGTAATCTCTTCTTCCCTCTGAGTGTGGCCTAAGGCTACGATCCTAGCCGGTATTGCCTTGAATTGTGATTCTGGTAAGGTTAGGCTAGGGTTTTCTGCCCCTCATTGTTGGTGAGCTTTGGGTTTAGGTCAGAACCTCAGAGTACTTGTCGTGTGCTGAAAGCTGTCCATTAGGGTGAATGTACTCCCCTGTTGGACGTAGTTGTTTGGCATAGGAGGCCTTGCCCGTAGACTGCACTTGGAGGGGTCATGGGATCCCCTCCTCCCTGCAGTCTAGTGACTAGTCCTGTGCCTGGAAACCCTAGGCTATAAAATAGTGATTATTCTTTGGCCTAGGATGGCGCAAGCATGGGAACTCTGTTTCTCTTTGAGTTGGGAACGGCTTGATGATGCCAGTCCCTTTACTGTATCAGTAGACCCTAGGCTGGAGAATGTACTCTCCTTATGCCTAGGATGACGCTGATACGGAAACAGAGTTTCTTTTTGGGTGTGATAGGGACGGCATGGTGCCGGCCCCTCTCACACCTTATACAGGACCCTTTTCCCCGTCCCTTTCTGTCCTTTTGATTGCCTAGCCATTACATCTCTGTGTCCGTTGTCCTACATCTCACCGATTGCCGGCCGGTTGTAGGGCGGCTCAGTCTTCTGCCTGTATGTCCTAGTCATTCAGCTTCCCTATTGGACATGATGTTCTGGGATAGCTGTTTCAGCAGGTCTAGCTACCGGCAGGAGACCCATTTGCATTAGAGTGTTCTTCAGTCCTCCCTTGTGCTGCCTTCCGCTGCCTCTGCCGACTGATACCGTCAAGGCTGCGGATGGGTGGAAGCTTGAGCATGATATGTTCTCCCCTTCCATAAGAACCCTCATTCAGGAGTACGGTAATGATTTAGTGGCTAATGCCGTCACCCTGCCATCACCTTTCACTCCTTGCTTTCTCTCTCTCTATTGGCTAGTGCCGCCATACTACTAATCTGTCAGGCGGATGCCGGCTAAAAACCTTGCCGGCAACATGCAGGCTAGGCTAGTGGTCTGACAGCCTTTAGTTCACTATCACCCTGACTCTGCTATTCCCCAAAGCATCTGCAGATGCTGTTATTCCTCACCCTCACCCTAAGATCCCTTGCATCCAGCTATCTGTTGACACGGATGTCTCGGATGCGATGAAGGACATCCATCTAGATGATGAGAGGATGTCAGAGTTGTCAGAGGACACCGAAAAGGACCTTTTGGCCGAAGGTCGAGAAGAGGAGTCAACGGTGGCTCCTGAGACGGAAGAGGAAGAGGTCGAAACAGTCTCTGTTTTGTTGGTTCCTGCCCCAGAACCTGTACCCTCTATGTCCTCCGCTCCTCAGCTTACGAAGTCCGATGACACTCTGGCTGCCATCAAAGGGATGATGGAAATGTACGACAAGAAGATTGAGCAGAGGGAAGCCAAACTCAAGAAGGAGATTCTTCGGCTTACACTTTCTCGTGGGCCTCAACGGAGGTTCAATGTTAAGGATCTTCCCTTGTGTTCCGAGGTTAATCCATGGATGTATGCCGAGTACATGCCCATAACCAATGGCAAGATCTTTGTGTCGGAAAAGCGCTCCACTGTCCCCATTGAGGACGTAGAGTTCTGGTCCCGCTTTGAGTCCTATCCGGACTGCTTCGTTCGTCTTAAGACGGAACCGGTTTCTAAGGAGGAAACAGAGCCTAAGGAGGTCATAGTGCTTGACCACTCGAAGGCACAGGCCTTGTTCGCCAGCAGCCTGAAGAACAAGGGCATCACATACTATAAGTTGACGGCCCTGATAAAGAAGCATCCCTCTTTCCTTGCTCCCACAACCATGGTTTTCTCCTTCGCAGAGAAATCTTTCAGGGCAGTGGTTAAGGCAGTGGAAGCAGTGAAACCTTGCCCTACACCAGATGAGTGTAGGCCCCTTTCCCTGGCCTTACCATCAGATAGTAATGACTGGAAGGACATTCAACTAACCTTCTCATTCGGGAAGTTGGAGGCTGACATCGCTGGACATCAGTTCAACGAGAACCTCCCCAAGTTGTCTGAGTTTCTCCTTCGTTGAGAACAAGATACAAAGGAGAGGCTTGCAGCCTCTCTGTCCCTCCAAGTGTCCATGAAGGCAATGGCCAGCGAACAAAGTTTCCCAGACATGTTCATGGTCTTGGACAAGACACATTTGGCAGCCCTTACGAAGGATTTCTACAGCTTCGTTAAGGCAAGAAGGGCTTGTAGAGAATTTGTGTTTGCTTCGGCTGCAGTCAAACACAAGCCCAGGAAGTTGATATCTTCCAACATCTGGGGGAAAGATCGGTTTCCCAAAGATCTAGTTAAGGAAATTGTTGACAAGGCCGCCACGGAGAATAGAAACCTTCTCCACAAGTGGGGCATGTCAGCAAAAAGGAAGTCTTCTCCGTATGATGGTCCCCAACCGAAGAGAAAGACAAAAAGGCCAAGAGTGCCAGCTCGCCCTGCTAAGAAACAACTTCCCGTGACCGCGGCGCCACAGATGGTGGCACAGCCCCAGCCTACCTACCAGTTAGTACCCCAGCCAGTGATGGCTCAGTCACCAGCTTTTACTCCTGCCTATGAAAGGCAGACCACTACCTTTCGCCCTAGAGGTAGAGGCTTAGGTAGAGACTTCTGTACACGTCCCTCTAGAGGAAGAGGAGGTAGGGGAGCAAGCGGTCGAGGAGGCAAGCCCTCCAGAAACCAGAAGCAATGAGTTGCTTCCGGTAGGAGGAAGACTCCGACTCTTCAGGGATCGTTGGACCTTCGATCCCTGGGCCCACATCATAATCAAGAATGGACTAGGATGGAGCTGGAAGACAGCTCCACCAGCATTTCCTCAGTTCTTCCAACACTCCACGCACGTTCTGGAAGAATACGTCCGAGAGCTCTTGAGCAAAAGGGTGATCAAGAGGGAAAAGCCCATCAGATTCCAAGGAAGGCAGTTTTGTGTTCCAAAGAAGGACTCAGACAATCTCAGTCATTCTGGATTTGTTCCCTCTCAACAAGTTTATCGTAAACAACAAGTTCAAGATGTTAACCCTTCAACACAAAAGGGCCCTATTGCCCAAAAGGGCATACACAGTCTCCATAGACATTGGCGGATGCCTATTGGCACATTCCGATGAATCGCCAGATCTCCTCCAACCTAGGATTCAGGCTACAAAAAAGAAAGTACGTTCTCAAAGCCATGCCCTTCGGATACAACATAGCCCCAATGATCGTCAAGAAGCTTGCAGAAGCAGTCTTTCAACAACTACGCCTACAAGGCGTCCAGGTGATGTCATACCTGGACGATTGGCTGGTGTGGGCAGCATTGGAAGCGGAATGCTTGCAAGCATCCAAGAAGGTGATCCAGTTCCTGGAACATCTAGGATTCAAAATCAACACCAAAAAGTCTCGACTATCTCCAACTCAGAAGTTGCAATGGCTAGGCATACATTGGGACTTACAGTCACATCGCCTCTCCATTCCATTAAAGAAGAGGAGAGAGATAGCAGGATTTGTCAAGAGACTTCTAAAATCCAGTTGGATTCCAAGACGCCAACAGGAGAGAGTGCTGGGATCCCTCCAGTTTGCTTCAGTGACAGACCCAGTGCTAAGAACACAGATAAAAATGTATCCGGAGTGTGGAGAAGATACGCATCAAACGCACGAAGAGATCTAAGAAGAAAACTACCGACTTGGCTACGATCACTTCTCAAGCCATGGTCAGAGGCTGGAAAACTCAAGAGGTCAATACCTCTACAGCCGCCCACACCCTCAGTTGTCATCCATACGGACACATCATTGGAAGGATGGGAGGGTCACTCCCATCAGCGCAGAACTCAGGGAACTTGGTCCTCTCTGTTCAGGACCTTCCATATCAACATTTTGGAGGACATGGCAGTCTTTCTCACATTGAAGAAATTGTCCCCTCGCCCTTCAGTCCACATAAGACTGATGCTGAACAGTGAAGCGGTAGTAAGATGTCTGAATCGTCAAGGCTCAAGATCGCCTCAACTCAATCAAGTGATGTTGGCCATCTTCCGATTAGATGAAAAGAATTGATGGCACTTATCAGCAGTTCACCTTCAAGGGTTCCGCAATGAGACACGGATGCTCTATCCAGGACAGCTCCGATAGAGTCAGAATGGTCCCTAGATGCAAAATCATTCTCCTGCAACTTGCATCAAGTCCCAGAACTGCAGATCAACCTCTTTGCAACGAGCGACAACAAAAAACTTCCTCGATACGTGGCTCCGTACGAGGACCCTCGAGCTGAAGCAGTGGACGCCATGTCCCTGGATTGGAACAAATGGACCAGGATTTATCTGTTCCCTCCACCCAACCTGCTGTTAAAGGTCCTCAACAAACTGAGATCCTTTCAGGGAACAGCATCCCTAGTGGGTCCCAAGTGGCCCCGGAGCAACTGGCTCCCCTTGATCTTGGAATTACAGCCTAGGCTGATTCCTCTGCCCGACCCAGTTCTGTCTCAACAAGTTCAGAAGTCGATTGTCTTCGCTTCATGACAAAAAACCCGAGACCTTCATCTCATGATTTTCTCTCCCTAGCAGTAAAGAAAAGGTTTGAGATCTCGAAAGAAAGTATTGACTTCTTGGAGGAATATAAGTCAAAATCTACCAAAAGTCAATACGAGTCATCTTGGAAGAAATGGGTGGCCTTTGTCAAGCCAAAGATTCCAAAGGAAATCTCGATGGATTTCTGTTTGTCTTTCTTTATTCACCTTCAGGAGCAATGTTTAGCAGCCAACACGATAAGTACGTGCAAATCTGCCTTGACAAGACTTTTATTATATGCCTTCCAGATAGACTTGTCTAACGAAATTTTTAATAAAATTCCTAAGGCCTGTGCCTGACTTAGATCCACAGCACCTCCAAGGCCCATCTCGTGGTCTCTTGATAAGGTGCTACATTTTGCCTCAAGTTTAGACAATGAGGCTTGCTCTTTGAAATATTTGACTCAGAAAGTTATTTTCTTGTTTGCTCTAGCCTCAGGGGCTAGAGTTAGTGAAATAGTGGCCTTGTCTAGAGAAGAAGGCCATATCCAATTTGCTGAAATGGGTGAGCTAAACCTCTTTCCCGACCCAACGTTTCTCGCTAAGAATGAGCTACCCACTAAGAGATGGAGTCCCTGGAGAATCTGCCCTCTGAAGGAAGATGTCTCTCTGTGTCCAGTGGAGTGTCTAAAGGTCTATATTTGCAGAACTTCAAACTTCAGGAGAGGACAGCTCTTTAAAGGAGAAACATCGGGTTCAAACCTATCACTAAAACAACTAAGGGTGAAGATCACCTACTTTATTCGCAGAGTGGATCCTGACAGTACACCTGCAGGTCATGATTCTAGGAAGATTGCTTCTTCGCTAAACTTCTTCAAGCTTATGGACTTTGAGACTCTTCGCTCGTTCACTGGATGGAAGTCATCCAGAGTGTTCTTTAAACACTATGCGAAGCAAGTGCAGGAGTTAAAGCGTTTCGTGGTAGCGGCAGGTAGTGTGCTAAAACCTGTCACTTAGTGCTGCGAGGAACAGTGAATTATGAGGGACTGTAATTCTAAAGGGTGTGCTTGCTAGCACTTTATAGTGTAACATGGTAGTGAGATGTCATCACGATGACATTAAGGACTGTTCCAATATACTAAGGTGATATAACATAGACTGAACACTAGTGCCATGTGTTTATTACACAAGTGTAAATGATAAATTTTCAGAAAGACATAAAAATTTCTGAAACAAGAATTTTCATGTGAGGTGGCAAAGTTTTATGTTTATTTTCAGATAAAACAAACTTTTCTGATTTATTTCATCTTGTCTATGTTATGAAATGATTTTCACTTACATTTTTTACACTGTTATAAATGTATGTTAATCTTTATTTATTGTTTGACAAAAAATGACTAATGGTTTTGTGCGTCTTATTTCGCCCTAAACATTTCTAATAAAGCCTATATGAAACCATTTATTTAAACCCTTTATTCTGCATGAAGTAATTGAACAAAAGTAATAACTTTGTTCCTACACTTATACAAACTTTTCTAGCTAGAGGTAACGTGTTCCAACACTAAATACAAACTTTAGCTAATGACATACAGTGAGACCTTCATGTCTCTTTTGATGCTAGGTGGGTTACATAAAATATGCAACTTTGAGACTTTTTCCGAGTCCAGTTGACTCTTCCCTGTAGGGGGCTGGAAGCACTAACATAGCATATGATTAGCAGAAATGACATATAGCTGTAATGTCATAGGTCTCTTGGGTCTAAAGGACCATGGAAAGATTGTCTTGAAATCGAAAGGCACGACTGGGAAATGCACGATTCATTAATGTTCTGGTAAACTTCCATCAGGACGACATGGCCTGAGCCCCAAAAACGGATTTTTAGCGAAGCAAATAATCTATTTTTGGGTGAGATAGCCATGTCATCCCGATGGACCCGCCCTTCTTTCTATGGAAGGCTTTGGCAGCCTCCCTCCTGATATTACTGTATCTAAAAAGTACCGGCTTAACGCTACAAAGGAATAAAGATGGCCGACGATTGTGGCGCCATCTGAGTACTCAAACAGTAACGGAGGAGGAGAATTTTGTAACGGCTCCTCTTTTATTTTGCCACTTTTCTCCTTGAAGCATAAACGCTATGCGGGGTGCAGATTGCTTTGTGGCGTGTCAAAAATAAGTCCCCTGATATTATGCGATATCCTAAAAGGAAACTTTAAGGATATTCGCGCCATGAGTTAGAATTCTGGAGACCTTTAGTTAAATTCTCTAGGAATATCACTGTAGTCAAATATACCCTAGGAAGCTACTGAAAGGAACCTTCCATCAGGACGACATAGCTATCTCACCCAAAAATAGATTTTTCGCTTCCCTCAAAATCCGTTTAATACTGACCAAAGATATGACCTAACTCTAACTTCAAAGGTATCTGTTTCCCAAACTTCCTTTATAACTTTTGGCTTTGTTCTTTTGCACAGTATCTCAACCATTCTAACGAATTTCTCTGGGACTTTACACTTCCCCAAGTACCAAAACATAATCTTTCTGGCAAAATATCATCAGCCATCTCTAGATCTACAAAATCGCAGAATATCTTCCTGTTTATCTGTTGCCTCATTTCCTTTAACTGCCTTACTATTAAGAGAACACCAACAGTCCCTCTAACACTAATGAAGACTATCAAATATATTATCAACCAATCAATTCCCCAGAAATGAATTCCCCCGAGAAGGAGAGAAAATTTTCTATTCCCCTATCAATAGTTACGAAAAATTTCCATATTTTTGTTTAGTTTCATTTGAAGAATACTGCTTACATGTTTTACAACACAACTTGGTAATTGGCTTAAATATATTAGGCTTAATTTCTTTTAATCGATTAATATTCAGTTAACAGCTTATATACGGTGATTAATAATTTATCGATTGTTGTTTTGCCAGCAATCCAGCTATAGATATCATTTTAGCTTCTGTTGCAAAAAATAGCTTTCCAATACTACTACTGTATATAACAATTTATCGATTTTCGCGCTTCTGGTAATACAATATGATTTTCTTAGACATAGTTTTGACCTCGTATGTTGCAAGGCTCAGTTTCCAATGGTGGCCTGTTCTAGTCTAGCGATTTTAAGCACCATTTCTCGACGTTAAGGAATCCACATTCAGAATTTATATATACACTAGGGATTAAATTGTTTCAGAATAATCAATGTTTATTCATGCAATACACGTAGTAAGAGTGTAATTTCAATACGCAGCACCTGTCCCTTTGTCGCTCTTTAAAGGATGCTATATAATATATATATATATATATATATATATATATATATATATATATATATATATATTTATATATATATTTATATATATATTTATATATACATTTATATATATATATATATATTTATATATATATATATATATATATATATATATATATATATATATATATATATATATATATATATATATATATATGTGTGTGTGTGTGTGTGTGTGTATGTGTGTGTGTGTGTGTGTGTGTGTAAGTCATTAATTAATATTTTGTATGTGCAGATGGCCTGCAAATGACAACTTTAGTGAATTTATTTTTTTCATATTTATTGTAGTCCACAAGATATGTAAAATCATATGTTTCCTAATTAATCAATAACATAAATATATATAATTTCTAGTTAAGGGTAGAATGGTTTTCCAATTATTAATTCCTATTATTTTTCTCCATCTCCAAGTTATATATTAAAAATGACCTTTTTCAGTGCCTTTCTAGAGTGAATACAAAATGATTGCCTTTTTTTTTTTTTTTTTGGTTCATTAATGTCAAAATAAGTATTCTTCCATTTTAATCCACAATTTGAACTAAATACATACATACAGAGAGAGAGAGAGAGAGAGAGAGAGAGAGAGAGAGAGAGAGAGAGAGAGAGAGAGAGAGAGAGAGAGAGAGAGAGAGAGAGAGAGAGAGAGAGCACTGGTTAAGAAGGATATTATGTTTGCACAAATTTCAATGAAATATGACGTAAGAAATTAGAGTCTTTCAAGTCGGACATAAATGAAATTTAATACTTATTGGAGAAAAATATATGTTAATTTTAACGTTTCCCATGAGAGATCAACATTCTCTCGAGGTAGTTTTTTATTATCTCTGTTATTATGTGTTCCATAACATCAATTAAATTAGCCTCAGTAAATTAAAGCAAATATAATATTGCTTATAACATAGTTTATCTTTGAATGTTATTCATTTTTTTTTCCAAAACGGGACACGGATCTCGTTATATAAATAAAAACACATATAGGCTTTTCCATCAATTTCTTTCTTATTATTTTTTTAAGTTAACTAAGATTGAAAATACCCCAGTTATATGATGTAAAGTTGAATCAGGAATAAATTAAGAAACGTAAAAAAAAATCTGTCAATGGAAATGATAAAGGTAATATATATTGGAAGATTGCTTATGAAATCATAATCTATGATGAATAACACATCTCTTCTAATAATCAGGCAAATGTCATTAAGAAATTCATTAATCATATTAAACTTTGTAACTTTCAGCAGATTTCTTTTTCCGGGGGAAACAGTTATCACTTTTTTCTTATTCATTTTAATTAAAGTAATGACGTTTATTAGGCACAGCAATGAACAATAAATATTATTCCTATTACTCGCCAAAAGTTTCATGAATCTCTCTCTCTCTCTCTCTCTCTCTCTCTCTCTCTCTCTCTCTCTCTCTCTCTCTCTCTCTCTCTCTCTGAGTTTATGAATATATATATATATATATATATATATATATATATATATATATATATATATATGTATATATATAAATATATATATATATATATATATTTATATATATATATATATATATATATATATATATATATTTATATATATATATATATATATATATATATATATATATACATATATATATATATATATATATATATATATATATATATATATATATGTATGTATATATATATATATATATATATATATATATATATATATATATATATATATATATATATACATATATATGTATATATATATATATATACATATATATATATATATATATATATATATATATATATATATATATATATATATATATATATTTATATATGTGTGTGTGTGTGGTTGGTATATGTGTGTATGTTTGTTTGTATATGTATGTGTCTGTTTGTAAATTGACATCCAAAGGGAATTCTATAGTAATAACGTGTATTGTTGATATACTTTATAAAATGAAAAAACATTATTACTTAGGTTAATGTTTTCAGGTAAAAACTGTAAAATCTTTAAAGTTTTTCATTATTTCTGAACTATCTGCATATTGAAATTATACATTGCTACGAATTCGTGAAAGAGAAAGAGCTACATACTGATTCTGACTTTTTTCGTATTTCGTTTATTTACTATTAAGAAAATACAATCTCCTGGAAATATTTTACTCATTACATGAGTTAAAAATTGTTTTGAGAGAAGTTTTTTCCTAACAGAGCTGAAGAATAATTATGAATTAATCTCGTTATGGTGCCTCTTTGTTCCCTCCCTCATTAACTTCAAGACCGAGACTTCTTAAGAAAATCCAGTTAGCATGGGCAATATTTGATGAAAAAAATAACAGTTAAAGGTTTTGAGATATTTATGATGAAGCTAATGAAACATAATGAGTGAACAGAAGTAGAGTACATAGCTAGGTATATATATATATATATATATATATATATATATATATATATATATATATATATATATATATACCTGTATATGTATATATATACATATACTATATATATATATATATATATATATATATATATATATATATATATATATATATATATATATATATATATATATATATAAAAAATCGTAGCTCCATAGATTGTCAGGTACATAGGTAGATTAGGAGGTAGATATTTAATTTACTAGATATAGATAAATACAGTCGGTAAATTGACAAATGGATAAATACATTTACAGATGAAGAGAGAGATACATCAAGCACTATAAGATGAATATTTTAATAATAATTTTAGGTGGAAGGTATCATACTGACATTTAGAGAAATTACTTCAGGTTAGGCATAATATACATCTTTTACGTGAGGGTCGTACATAGAGTGTGAAGTTTTACATATTGTGGATATAAAAGTTTTGATTTAGCACGGTACACTGAAACTATATAGGTTATCGGTAGTGTTTCTAACAGCTTTTAAAACAAGGATTTTCAATGAGCAATGAAAAAAAGTGACTATATATTTCGGTAAATATTATTTCAGTATTCAACTTGATTTTGCTTGTATGTCTCAATTAGGATAATAATTGAAATCATACTCCTAGAATAGGGCAAGATATGTTAGTTTATTTTGATATTCAAGATTAAGAAAAATTATCATTCAATTTTCTCACTTGGTAGGATATGGTAGTAATAAAATGAATCAATGAAATTTTTTTAAAATTCATATAAAAAATCTACAATCTCTCTCTCTCTCTCTCTCTCTCTCTCTCTCTCTCTCTCTCTCTCTCTCTCTCTCTCTCTCTCTCTCTCTCTCTTCTTCTTCTTCTTCTTCTTCTGCTCTATAACTTTTATTCCCTCCCAGTCTTCAGCAATGTCAAGTAAAGTATTTTCTATTGTTTCTCCAATATGGTTGAAAATATTCTTGTCATCAGAATTTCTGAAGGTTATTAATTTTTCTTCCTCTCCGGCAACTTTGGAAGGGAAAGTTCGCATGAGTTAGTCAACAGTTTTCAATTTCATATTCAATAAGTCATATATTCTTTGATAGAAGGGAATGAAAAGGGATACTAATATTTGTGCCATGTAAATACTCTTTCATTGGGTAGGTATTAACGACTACGAATTGATTTTCAAATCAAGTGTTACATTGTAAATTTGTTTGTAGTTAACAGCTAAATCTTACCTATTTTGTCTCTTGTGCTACTCCTTCAAAACGATAGCTTGTCTAGAACTGGTAGGTAAAGCAATTTACTTTAAGTAGTATAACAAACAAATATATGTAAGATTATACACGCATGCACATACTCATCCGTACACATACACACATAAACACATATGTACCTAATGTAATAAAGAGCAATTGTCTGGGAATATATATATATATATGTATATATATATGTGTGCGTATATATATATATATATATATATATATATATATATATATATATATATATATATATATGTATATATATATACATATATATGTATATATGTATATATATACATATATATATATATATATATATATATATATATATATATATATATATATATATATATATATATATATATAT
>NC_090746.1:91761713-91764213 GCF_036898095.1 Palaemon carinicauda
ATTATCCATTCAATTCCAGTCTGTAACAAACAATGCAAAAAGAGCTTTTAAGCATTTGCAACAAAATTTAATCTCTAATGTCAAGAAGAAATCAACTTTCTTTCCAGTGTGAATGATTTTGCTGTATATTAACATCTTCCATTATTTATCTACATCAGTTGAAATGAATATTACATGCATGAATTTTTGATTGATAACAAAGTCATTCTAATTAAGTGAACAGTAGGGGAGGACAATTAGAGCATAAATAAGTTGTTTATATACTGAAACAATAATATTAATTGTGTTTGATTCCCATAAAATTAATGTTTCCTACATATATTCAATATTTATCATCCAAGCTAGATTTTCCCACCAGAAACATGACCCGTGTTGTAATAGAATATCATATATATCTGTGCATTTATGTGTGTGTGAGTGTGTGGAATTTAAGCATACTAATTAGATTTTCTTTTACAGATAATCCTGATTTTAAAAAAAACTTTTAATAATTTAATCAATTTCCTTCAGGTTGTGTGCACTTTCACTCATTTTTCAACTCGCCTGAAGTGTTTAAAACATGAAATTGCTTTTAGTAAATGACCTTCTCCTGACAGGTCCATTTTCTCCTTTGTAAAATGCTCGTATTCCATCTGCACTTTTATTCGGTTCTTTCTCAGAGGTAACTAAATCTTCTCATCATATCTTTTTTTTTTTCATTCTTTGTTTGGAAATGTGAAAGCCATTATTAGGAGATGGAATTTTAAATGAATTCGTTAAACTTTTGATATCATCTTTCCATGAATGTTATACGTATTACTTTTTTAAAAATTTAATGTAAAACACACGTCTTAAAATCATACATTTTTATTTTTTAAATTAGTGGAAATTCAGGACTACTATTATTTGTTTATATAATGAAGCAATATTATTATATATATTTGATTCCAATAAAATTAATCTCTCCAAAAGATATTCAATATTTATCATTTAAGCTAAATTTTGTGGGGAGTCCTGCGTTATTATGGAATTCCTCTGAAAAGTGGAAGTTTTGAAAGTCTTAATTAAATAGAAGATGTGAATGTAAATTTCAAATAATTAACGATTTGATTAAATGCATATCCGAATATTTAATCCAAGCAGAAACATTTATGAGGAATCATACCCAAATATAAATTATCCCATCAATATGAGAAATATATATATTAAAATAAATGGAATCAATAATATGAAAGAAATAACAGGGCCAGTTTGTAATTAAGATAAATAATTGCGATAAATATTTTTCTTATATATAAAACTGATCATCATCATTATTTTCTTCTATGCCTATTGACCCGTAGGCTTCGATTAGATTTCGCCAGTCGTCTCTATCTTGAGCATTTAATTCAACACTTCTCCATTCATCGTCTCCTACTTCGTGCCTCATAGTTCTCAGCCATGTAGGCCTTGGTCTTCCAACTCTTCTAGTCCCTTGTGGAGCCCAGGTGAACACGCCCAAACCATCTCCAGCTACCCTTCATCATGATCTCCTCCACATATGGCACTCGAGTTTTCTCTCTTACAGTTTCCTTTCTAATCCTGTCATGCCATTTAACTCCCATTATCCTTCTGAGGGCCTTATTCTCAAATCTACTAAATCTAGTGGATATTGTTTCATTGTCATTCCATGACTCATGCCGTAACATCGATCTCACTGAACTGATATATAGTCTGATTTTTATATGTATTTCCATGCGAATTGATTTTCAAATTTTACTTAACCTAACAATTGTCTGATTTTCCTTTTTCAATCTTTCACCAAACTCTAATTTTAATACTTAAATGAATCTACCTCATTTTTCTCCCTCCATGCTATTCCATCTTCCATTGCATACTCCGTTCTCATCATCTGTCTTTCTTCTATTTATCTTCAGCCCAACCTCGTGTGATTTTTCATGCATTCTGGCAAGCAAGCATGGCAAATACTGTGGTGTTCTACTAACAAGGATAGCATCATCAGCATACTATAGTTCTGCTAAATTCTTATAACCAATCTAGTAAATCCTTTTCCACCATCCCTGACTGTTCTACGCATTACAAAATCATTGAGGAGGATTAACAATATAGGTGACAACACATTCCCTTTAAGAACTCCATTGTTCACTGGGAATTCATTTGATAAGACTCCATTAACATTAAATTTGCATTTACTATGCTCATGAACAGTCTTTAATCCAATTTACATATTTATAAGGAATTTCATAATAATGCAGGACACTCCACAAAATTGGCCGGTGCATAATATCAAAGGCTTTATCATAGTCCACAGTTGCTATCAAAAGGGGATTTCTATCTTCTACGCATTACTGTACAACTTGTCTCAAAATGAAAATTTGGTCAGTGCCACTTCTACATTGTTTAAATCCTGCTTGTTCATCTCTCAGCTTTTCATCAATCATTCTCTGCAGTCTCTTTAGTATAAGCATACTATATATTTTCTCAACAACTGACGTAAGTGTTATGCCTCTGTAATTATTGC
>NC_090746.1:91769213-91784213 GCF_036898095.1 Palaemon carinicauda
TTAGTATTTCCGTTTTGGCGAAGGATTTGCCGATTCGGACCTACGCTAGACATTGTAGCCTAGTCGTTTGGCCCTAGTATTTTCATGCATGATATTCAGATTTCCGAGTGTTTTAAAATTTTATTGAAGCTTTAGGCAGTTTTATACATTTAAGATTATGTTGATTTTCTTCCAAGATAGTATACGAGTGAATTTCGGTGATTTAGGTAATCGATTCTCTTCACTCCTAGGTTAGTTGTCTATGGGGCCATAGTATACTTTCTCACACTACCCGGTTGCTCTCTTCTCTCCGGAGAATGTGTGCAATCCCTTTCCCTTTGCTCAAGCCTTGGGCTTAACCCTAATGGTTTATATGAATTGACTTTAGATACAACTATATTAGGGTGTTTCTGTTCTTTCCTGTTTCCAGTAAGTCTGGCTTCAGGAAGGGGGCAGGACATCAGAGTCCTTAGTCTGAGTCTGTTTCTGTCTAGCTTGTGGTGGAGATTCCCTTGCTAGGCTGACAGCAGACATAGGAGGGTTAGCCTCCTTAGTTCACTTTCGAAGGTTTCTGTACGAGATGATTCCTTCTTTTTGTGATCTAGCAGACTAGTCCAGTGTTGTTGTTCTCGGTGTGGAGGATGAGATCCTCTTTTCTGTGAATAAAAACGCCTTCCTTGCTTTGGTTCCGAGGGAGTTGGCAAGTATTGCTGGCCTCCCTCCTCGGATCTCCCCTAGGCTAAGATGAGTTTTCTTGGCTGCGTGTGATTCATTATTAGAGCAAGGTTGGCAGGACCCTCTTCCCCCTTTCCCCATCTTTCCTTAGTGATGGCCTAGCCATTGCATCCCTGTCTGTCATTCTACATCTGTACCTAGCATAGGTTAGGATGTGGGGTTGACTCGGTCCCTTGCCAGCCGGCAGTGGGTGCCGGCCGGCAAGGGTCTTCTGCTTTGAGTGCTGCCCGGACCTCCCTTGGTCTCTCATCCATGTTTGTCTATAGAGCCAGATGGCATTGGTCAGGAAGCCTGAAGTTATATTCTCCCCTTCCTTATGTGCACTCTTTCGGGTTGCCGGGCAATGAGGCAGTACAGTCTCTTATCCCGGCATCCATTCTGTTTTTCTTCTAGTGCTTGTACTCTAGCCCGGCTGCTGGCCTAAGTGGCCGGCAGCCGGGCAGTCGGAGTTCTCTGGTTCTTTTGCTGCCGGCCGGCATTGGTTGTATACCTTTGCCGGCCGGCTATATATAACATCAAGGTTCTGCCGGCCGCAACGTTTGGCGGCCGGCAGCCGGGTGCTATCTTGTGTAGTTGCCGGCCGGCAGTCACTGCCAGCCGGCAAACGCATTTGAGCCAGCGTTCTTCCACCTTATAGTCTATAAGTAGTATACTTTGGAACTAGTTAAGGTGTGTGCCGGCCGGCACATTACCTTCTATACTGTAGCCAGTATTTTTCAGTATAGTATATACTGTACTGTAGGGAGAAAACTATAGTATAGTATTTGTTACAACACTAAGTTTTTCTAACACTTTTGTGTTGTCTTACACAGCCCTTTGGTGTAACCTTAGAGATAAAGAAAGTGAGTTCTTTCTTATCTACTATCCAGCATTTTAAAATCACTTATTTGGGTGTGAGCTACACCTGTTTCCTCTGGAAATTATTTATTGGTCGCTCTAGAATAGATTAACCATACGATTTTATTATCTGGAAGGTTACAGCAATTGACTGTGCGGGAAATACAAGTGTGTGTCTTTCCTTTCTAGTTTAGTTATGCTAAGCTATGTATATCCAGTGATACGTAGTTCACTTGATACTCATGGAATTTTCTTTTCTTTACAGGAGGACCATCCAAAGTGTGGAAGCGTTTTCTGCAACGTCCGCAGCAAGAACTTCTGCGGACATGACTTGTGTAGGAGGCACGCAGCATGCGCAGTCTCCAAAGGTGATCTCCGGTATTGGGACCCGCAGGTATGTACCGTGTGCACAAACCTGATTACTGAGGCTTTTGATTCCCCTAAGACGGCGGAGTCAAGGGACGCAGCAAGGGAGAAGCTTCGTACCTGGGTAAGGGGCTTTCAGAAGAACATTTCTGGGCCCTATCTTCCAAGTGAGAAGATGAGGGCTTACCTTTTCCCCAAGGAGTCAGCTGAGGCAGTGATTCCCCAGCCTCAAGCGGAGATACCGTTGGTTCAGATCCCGGTGGATGCTGAAGTCGCGGACGCCCTGCAGGACATCCAATTGGACGATAGGATGTCGGAGGTGTCCGAGCGTTTGGAAGAAGACCTTCTGGCAGAAGACCAGGAAGAAGAACAGGCTCCAGACAATGAAGAGGAAGAGTTCGACGAGGTGTCGGCTACTCCGGTTCAGGCCCCTGAACCTATTCCCTCAACATCGTCCTCTCTCCCAGATGAGCTGGGAAAGACCCTTTCCTCCATCGTTGGAATGATCCAACAGATGCAGAGGGAAAATAATGAGAAGGCTGCTGCAATGAAGTTGGAGATGCGGAGACTTGCAGCATCACGTGGGCCCCAGAAGAAGCTCAGCGTGAAAGACCTTCCCTTGTGCTCAGATGCCAACCCTTGGAGGTATGCCGAGCACATGCCTATGACGACGGGAAAAATCGTCATTTTGGAGAAGTTGGGCTCAGTCCCCCTTGAGGAGGTGGAATTCTGGCCCAGCAAGGAGTCGTATCCGGACTGTTATGTCCGTCTAAGGAAGGAACCAGCCTCAAAGGAAGAAACGGAGCCGAAGGAGGTCATAGTTTTGGACCACGCTAAGGCTTAAGCTTTACTCTCAAGCTCGATGAAAGAGAGGGGCTTCACAAACTCAAAGGTACCTGCTTTGAGTAAGAAGCATCCTTCTCAGTCGGGAAGTTGGAAGCTGATATTGCCGGACGTCAGTTCGGTGAGAATTTCCCCAAGCTGTCTGACTTTCTTTTGCGCAGGGAGCTTGAGACAAAGAAAGACTTGCTGCGTCAATGTCTCATCAAACGACTCTGGAGACAATGGCAAGTAACCCCAAGGTCCATGAAATGTTTATGGTAGTGGCTAAGACACACCTAGCCCCGGTGACGAAGGACCTTTATAGCTTCGTCAAAGCTAGGAGGGCTTGTAGGGAGTTCGTGTTCGCCTCGGCTGCTGTGAGGCACGACCCAAGGAAGCTAATCTCCTCCAGCATTTGGGGCAAAGACCTCTTCTCTAGTGAAGCGGTCAAGGAGGTTGTAGATAAGGCTGCCACAGAGAATAGAAATCTTCTCCAGAAGTGGGGCCTATCTCTCAAGAGAAAGTCTTCCCCGGATGAGGGTCCCCAACCAAAAAAGGAAGATTAAGAAGACTAGGCTACCCTCTCGGCCAGCCAAGCCATTCAGACAGCAGCAGCAGCAACAACTTCCTATGCCTACAGTACCCCAGATGGTGGCACAAACCCCGACCACGTACCAGTGGGTACCCCAAGCCGTGTCGACGCAGTCTCCGGCATTTAACCCAGCGTTCGAAGGGCAGTCAACTACCTTTCGATCGAAGCCTAGAGGAGCAGCCAGAGGTTCGTTTAGACGCCCCTCAAGGGGGAGGGGATTCAGGGGTGGTCGCGGTCAGGGAGGCAAGACCTCAGGGCAACAGCAGCCAAAGTGAGATGATACCGGTAGGAGGGAGACTTCAGAATTTTCGGGATCGGTGGACCTTCGATCCTTGGGCCCACAGCCTACTCAAGAATGGACTGGGTTGGAGCTGGTACAGCACTCCACCCCCGTGCCCTCGATTTTTCCAACACTCCACCCCCGTTCTGGAGGAGTACATTCAAGAACTGTTGGAGAAAAGAGTAATCCGAAGGGTAAAGTCCATTAAATTCCAAGGGAGGCTGTTTTGTGTTCCCAAGAAGGACTCAGAAAAACTCAGAGTCATTCTGGACTTGTCACCACTCAACAAGTTCATAGTGAACTGCAAGTTCAAGATGCTAACACTGCAACACATAAGGACCTTACTGCCCAAGAGGGCATATACCGTCTCCATAGATTTGTCAGACGCCTATTGGCACGTTCCAATCAATCGTCAACTCTCCCCCTACCTAGGGTTCAAGCTACATCGAAGACTCTACGCCTTCAGAGCCATGCCATTCGGGCTAAACATAGCCCCAAGGATCTTCACGAAGCTTGCGAGCGTAGCTCTCAAACAATTACGCCTAAATGGAATCCAGGTGGTAGCCTACCTGGACGACTGGCTGGTGTGGGCAGCATCCAAGAGAGAATGTTTGCAAGCTTCCCTACAAGTGATCCAGTTCCTAGAGCATCTAGGCTTCAAGATCAACAGAAAAAAGTCTTGACTTTCTCCATCTCAAAAGTTCCAGTGGTTGGGAATCCACTGGGACCTAGTGTCACACCAACCCGGCGAAGAAGAGGAAGGAGATAGCTGGTTCTGTCAAGAGACTTCTGGATTCCAAAAGGATATCAAGACGCGAACAGGAGAGAGTGCTGGGTTCTCTCCAGTTTGCCTCGGTAACAGACCCGGTGCTAAGAGCACAGCTAAAGGATGCAACCGGAGTTTGGAGAAGTTATGCATCAAACGCGCGAAGAGATCTGATAAGACCAGTACCGCTTCGTCTACGTACGCTTCTCAGGCCTTGGTCCCAAGTCAGGCAACTAAAGAAGTCGGTGCTTCTTCAGCCACCTCCCCCCTCGTTGACTATTCACACAGACGCCTCGAAGGAGGGGTGGGGAGGTCATTCTCATCGGAAGAAGGCCCAAGGAACTTGGTCCAATCTATTCAAGACATTTCACATAAACTTTCTGGAAGCTATGGCAGTACTCCTTACCTTGAAGAAAGTCTCCCCTTGTCGCTCGATCCACATAAGGTTGGTACTGGACAGCAAGGTGTTTGTGAGATGCTTGAATCGACAAGGATCGAGGTCACCACCACTCAACCAGGTGATGTTGGCCATCTTTCGACTAGCGGAAAAGAAGAAGTGGTACCTGTCGGCAGTTCACCTTCAAGGAGTCCGCAATGTGACAGCGGACGCTCTATCCAGGTTCACACCGATAGAGTCGGAATGGTCCCTAGACACAGGATCATTCTCTTTCATCTTGAGTCAAGTCCCAGAACTGCAGATAGACCTCTTTGCGACGAAAGGCAACAAGAAGTTGCCCCTTTACGTGTCCCCGTACGAGGATCCCTTGGCGGAAGCAGTGGACGCGATGTCCCTCGACTGGAACAGATGGTCCAGGATTTACCTGTTCCCTCCTCACAACCTTCTGTTGAGGGTCCTCAACAAACTGAGATCTTTCAAGTGAGTAGCGGCAATAGTGGCTCACAAGTGGCCGAACAGCGTGTGGTTCCCTCTGGCATTGGAACTACGGCTGAAGTGTCTACCGTTACCAGATCCAGTTCTGACCCAGCGAGTTCAGAAGTCGACTGTCTGCGCTTCATCACAGAAAACCCGGAACCTGCAGTTCATGATTTTCTCTCCCTAGCGGTGAGAAAACGTTTCGGGATTTCGAAAGACAGTATAGACTTCCAAGAGGAATATAAGTGCAAATCCACTAGAAGGCAATATGAGTCATCATGGAGAAAATGGGTGGCCTTTGTCAAGGTGAAGAATCCGCAAAAGATCTCGACGGACTTCTGCTTATCTTTCTTCATCCACCTCCATGGTCAAGGGTTAGCAGCCAACACAATATCAACGTATAAATCTGCTTTGACAAGACCCATTTTATATGCCTTCCAGGTCGACCTCTCTAACGATATTTTTAATAAAATTCCAAAAGCCTGTGCTAGGCTCAGACCATCAGCACCTCCAAAGCCCATTTCATGGTCTTTAGATAAAGTTCTTCATTTCGCTTCGCTGTTGAACACTGAGGAGTGTGCTTTAAAGGATTTGACCCAAAAAGTTATTTTCCTGTTTGCACTCGCGTCGGGGGCCAGGGTTAGTGAAATTGTAGCCCTCTCGAGAGAGGAAGGTCGTGTTCAGTTCTTGGATGGGGGAGAACTGAACCTGTTTCCGGATCCTGCGTTTCTCGCCAAGAACGAGTTACCCACCAACAGGTGGGGTCCCTGGAGAATCTGCCCTCTGAAAGAAGATGCATCTCTATGTCCAGTGGAATGCCTAAAGGTCTCTCTTCGTAGAACTTCAGACTTCAGGGGTGGTCAACTATTCAGGGGAGAAACATCAGGCTCAAATTTATCACTGAAACAACTTAGGGCAAAAATCACCTATTTTATTCGCAGAGCGGATCCAGACAGTACACCCGCAGGTCACGATCCGAGGAAAGTTGCCTCATCCTTAAATTTCTTTAATTGTATGGATATCGAACATCTTCGCTCATACACTGGCTGGAAGTCTTCCAGAGTTTTCTTTCGTCACTATGCGAAGCAAGTGGAGCAACTGAAGAGGTCTGTGGTAGCAGTGGGTAGTGTCGTTAACCCGGTTGTTTAACTCTGCGAGGAACAGTGGATTCAATTGGGACGATTAATTCCGGGGTGAGTGTGTAGTTACGAACTGTTCTACAAACTAAGTGTTAGGGCACTGGGGTGCCCACATTGACTGTTCCATATTCAAAGGTGAACCTAGCATAAGTGCAGACATGTGTGCCAAGCGTTTCCAACGCTAATGTAACTTATTAGTAATACAGACTTTTATGTTTTTGATACCTCGGTATGTTAAAAGTGGCGCTAATGTTTTTTTTTCAGATAAACAAGTTTTCTGTTTACTATCATGCTTATGCTTATTTATTGGTTATCCTCCTCTTATATATGTATAATTGTTGTTTAACCTGTTTTATTTTATTGTTTGCAATAAACTAGTTCTTGTGAACCTTGCGTCTCCTTCGCCTGTGTCATTTTACTTGAAATGAGTTAGCATTACGTTTACTATGTATATTTATCTGGGATAATTCTAATAGATTGTTCCTTTATGCAAGCATTTTTGCATTGGTTTATGCTTTCCCCTAGCGGGAGGACTCCATGCCCTAAGGGGACGGTGGCGGATATGCAAGTTTTCCTCCTAGCCGGATATAAACTTTTGTCCAATCCAGTAATGAACGGGGAACTGGTCGATATTTCATATTGACTCAGTGGTTCTTTACAAACTATGCTTTACATGATATAGGGTGAGATCACTATATTGGCTTGTGTGTTATTCATACATAGGTATATGTACTCTTCGAGACTTTTCCAGAGTCTAGTAGGACTCTTCCCTGTAAGGGGCAGGAAGCACTAACATGGTCTATAGTTAGATGAAAAGATGTATGACGGTAACATCTTAGGTCTCTAGGTCTAGTTGGCCGGGAAATACCTTTGGGTAGTACGGCACGTTTTGAGAATCCACAGATAGAGTAATGCTCTGGTATACTTCCATCAGGACGACATGGCTTGAGCCCAAAAAACGGATTTTGAGCGAAGCGAAAAATCTATTTTTGGGTGAGATGGCCATGTCGTCCTGATGGACCCGCCCTTCCCTTTTCTTCTAAAAAGGGCTGTAGGACCCCTCCCTACATACAGTATCTGTAGCACCTCGTGTATCGCTACAAGGATTACAGATGGCGCCGTGAGCGGCGCAATGCACACTTACGAAACGGGAGAAGAGAGATACTTTGCGAGCGGCTCTCCTTTCTTTCTCGTTTTTCGTTTTCTTGCCAATTGACCCCTTCGAAATGTTAACTCTGTTCGGGGTGCATATTGCTATGTGGCGTGTCAAGAATACGTCCTCTGATATTTCGCGATATCCCTGGTTCTTTTATTAGGGATATTCGCTCCAGGAGTTAGAATTCTGGGTACCTTAAGGTAAATTCTCTGGGAATATCGCCGTAGTTATATATACCCAAGGAAGCTACCCTTAGGAACTTCTATCAGGACGACATGGCCATCTCACCCAAAAATAGATTTTTCGCTTCGCTCATAATCCGTTATATATATATATATATATATATATATATATATATATATGTATATATATATATATATATATATATATATGTATATATATACATATATATATATATATATATATATATATATATATATATACACATACATATATATATATATATATATATATATATATATATATATATATATATATACTGTATATATATGCATATATATATATATATATATATATATATATATATATATATATATATATATACTGTATATATATGCATATATATATATATATATATATATATATATATATATGTATATATGTATATACATGCATATACATATATATACATGTATATACATATATATACATATGTATATATATATATATATATATATATATATATCTATATATATATATATATATATATATATATATATATATACATATATACATATATATATATATATATATATATATATATATATATATATATACTGTATATATTTTATGGTAGTCCACTGGACCTCTAGCAAGTTTTACAAATATGAAATCTCCGTGTATTATTATCTAGTTTTAGTAACGGCTCCGGTGTTTCATTATTTCAACTGGCATTTTGTTTTCTTATATCATTATTCTTTACCATTATATAAAAATCCTCTGCAGTTTTTCTCAATCCATCTCTTCAGTTGATAATTTTTCTAATTTGTTTAGTTAAAGCAAACATCTATTAGCAGCCCGCTCCAAGTTTTCTTTTCATTAATTGGATGCTTATTCCATTGTTTAGTGTTTCCTCTATTTTGGTCTGACAGTGTTTAAGAATGTCCTATGTTTTAAGTTTGTATCTTGTTTTTGTAAGGTCTACTAATTCTAATTAATCTCTCTTGGATTTTCCCCTCATTTCCAAAATTTTCTTCACAAGGTTTAGGTCTTTTCTGATAGCTTTCCTCTATCTTGCTTTGGAACTTTTCTAACTATTTCTTATGGTAATATACATAAAAACACTGTTAATTTACAGTTCATTTCCTTTTTACTTACGTCCATTTCATCATGTAGCTATGAGTACTGATTTTGTACTGCTACATTAGGCTTAAAAGATTTATCTCTCATTACAGGAGTGTTTATTTTCTTTATCAAAATCAATATATCTCTTTTCCTGATTTCTAAAGAAATGTTGCTTCTTACAAATCTGTTGTGGCTAGACTTTATCCCGAAGCGTGAAGAAGGCCTAATTTGAGATTTAATTTAGTAAAGTGTCAGTTATTCCAAGTTGAAGACCAGTTTTTACTTCTCATTATGAACAACATAGGTATAAACCCCATAACAGAGAAGGGTCAAGCAATTTGCGACTATACTTGACCTACTACTTTCAAACAATTTTGGCTTATGTTGGATTAGATTCTAATTATGTTAGACTCATCAAAGATTTTGCGATAATTTCACTACTACTTGATAGCTTATGAAAGCAGAAACCTTTGAATGGACAACCATACAGGCTTCTTCAGAAACTGAGGTAAGCTTTCACTAAAGATACTTTACTTCTTTTTTGAAATCTTAGCAAGGAATTTATGGTCATGTTTAATGAAAGTGATGTAGCTATTGGTGGTGTGATTGAACAAATTAATAACGACAGCATCGTTGGTCCCATATCCTTTGGAATTACTCTTTATTAAATAAAGAAGCTGTTGGTATTGTATGGTTGTTGGAATAAAATAAATATTTTCTATCATGACATCCTATTCGTATCAAATACGATCATTATTCGTAATCACACATCTTCCAGAAATCAGAAATCACTAATAGCAAAGAAAGATTTTTTGAATCATTATTGGAATTTATTATTATCGGGTTTGAAGCGCTCTGTATAATTGAATAATCTCTGCCAACAACTTAAGCGAAAGCTATGAATTATAATGAAATGAATGACCCTGTTTCTGCAGTGCTTGGCATCCAGGATGATAATAATGGATGGAACAAGCAAACTCTCCGTAGTGAGGAAAACAGAGACCACGTTTTAAGTACCTGAAAAACGGCAACAACTTATGTTCCTAAAAAAATTATATTGGAACCTCAAAGATTCACTATAGAAGAAGGTGTACATCATATTACAGAATTAAAATGTAATGAATTAATATACCAGATAGTTTTCACCCATCCCTTTATTTCTCGCGTAATAACTTTCAAGCACGAATTTGGCATATTGTTTAGATAAAAAATTTAGTAGAGTATTTGTTGATTTAATAGGACCTTTGCCCGTGTCCCAGGAAGGTCATAAGTATATCTTTGTTTTAGATGACGCTTGAATTCGTTACACATTGCTACAGACTTTTGATAGATAAATCAGCCTTTATTGTTGCCTACGCACTTAGAACTAATGTTGAACTGTTTGAATCACCTCATGCAATCGTTTCTGATTATCAACCGAGTTCATTAGTTGATTATTTTATAACATCATGTTGTGTCCCCCGTTACCTGCAGTCATAACAAATCCCTCAAAGCGATAATATGTTAGTATAGTTTTAAATCTATTAGGAAATTTATGACCGCTGCTAACGTAGGACACAACGTTATTGGCTATGATGTCATCAGGTGGTGGGGTTTATTTTTCTCCGGAATTTTTGTGGCGATTATAGTTAAACTGGAGAAGTGTAATCAAAGAATAAGATTCTAGTTAATATGTTGAGATTTTTAGTGATGGGTAACTCAAATAGCTGGTCAGATATGCTTAGCACCGCAGAATTTTCATTAAACGCCGCATACAATAAAACAGCTGGGGGGGGGGGGGCACCTAATTATATAGTCTCTGGGCAAGATCTGCCTTTACACCAAGATTAAAGGCAAATAATTTCGAGTGCGTAGTGTAGATTCTCGAACATGTGTAATGAAACAATTTTACTTTTTTCATGCAGATAACTACTGCACTTTAATTCTTTAATGGCTACTTTCTTCTAGATTAGAGTTGAAGATTCTCTTTGGCTGTGATAAACAACTCTTCTCGGAGCGCACTAAAAAAAAAGAAATGTAAAATTCTCTAGTCTTAGGTACTGTCATAGCCTCTGAACCTTGGTCTTCCACTGTCTTGGGCCAGATTTCTCTTCCTCTTCTTTTTGTTTTTATGAACTTTTTATAGTTTTTATATGGGGGACCTATTTTGATGTTAGTGTTCTTGTAATGTATTGTTTTAATTATTCATTACTTCTCTTGTAGTTTATTTATTTCCTTTCCTTACTGGGCTAACTTTACCATTTGAAGCCTTTGGGTTTATAGCATTATGCTTTTCCAATTAGGAATAATAATAATAATAATAATAATAATAATAATAATAATAATAATAATAATAATAATAATGAAGATTATGTTGATAATACGTGCAAGAGCACATTTGAAGCTACAGATAAAATTTTGAATATACCATGTACCCATAAATAAATTTATTTGCGATCATAATCGCCGTTTTAAGACAGGACCTCATGAAAATTAGATAATTGATCAGGTGTATAAAGAAATTGCAAAGTTCATAACAAAAACTCCAATCCGACTTTATTGGTCCGTTTAGAGTTTTCTCCATCAATAGAGATTGAATTACCATAAAGAGTATTGTTTATGGGAATGGGAATGAAGTCCATGCAAGTGTTGTGAGAGTGGTTCCAGAGAATATGCTGAAGGTAACACATAAAAGGAATTTTTGACAATCGTACTTAATAACTGACTTTAATGATTTTCATGATGGTGAGGTGGCAGAAGAGCGGACGCCGGAGAGAGAGAGAGAGAGAGAGAGAGAGAGAGAGAGAGAGAGAGAGAGAGAGAGAGAGAGAGATTTAAGGGAGAGAGAGAGGAGAAGAAACATTTTGAGGTGAAACGAGAGAGAGAGAGAGAGAGAGAGAGAGGAGAGAGAGGAGAGAGAGAGAGAGAGAGAGAGAGAGAGAGAGAGAGAGAGAGAGAGAGGGGAATTGAGTGATTTAAGGGAGAGAGGGAGGAAAAGAAACATTTAGAGGTAAAACGAGAGAGAGAGAGAGAGAGAGAGAGAGAGAGAGAGAGAGAGAGAGAGAGAGAGAGAGAGAGAGAGAGAGAGAGAGGTCTGTGACTGCTTTTTAATGAATAGATGAAGAAAGGAAGTGTTAGTAGTGTGACGGGCCGAGAGAAGGTTGTGAACTCAAAGGCAGGATACAATCAACTGAGTTCACAACCTTCTCTCGGCCCGTCACATTGGTGGGTTGGTACATGGCTCCCCCCCCTAAAAATGACATACTGTACATGTTAAATAGGGCGCCCTGATCTAGAGAGGCGAACTGTAGGCGGGTCATCTGGCAGAAGATAAGCAGGTTTTAGACGATCAATGGAGACCCAGTCTTCTTTGCCCCGAATGTTTAGGAGGAATGCTTTCGGACTGCGTCGGATCACAAGGAAAGGGCCCGTGTAAGGGGGCGTTAGTGGTGGCTTGCTGGTGTCATTGCGCAGGAAGACGTGCATTGCAGAGTGCAAGTCCGTTGGTATGTGATGCTTCGCTGGGGGCTTGTAATTCTGGCGGCGCGGAGTAAATTTTCCCACGACGTGACGTATGCGCTGGAGATCGTCTAAAACCTGCTTATCTTCCCATGGAAACTGCAACGTCCGCCTCATGTACATCTGCCTTACTCTATGGATGGATTTCAAGATTCGGTATCCCTGAGCATATTACTTCTGACAGGGGAACCACTTTCACCTCTCAATTGTGGACGTCATTAGCGAATCTCCTGGGCATCACCCTACATCAGACAACGGCCTACAACCCCGCTGCCAATGGAATGGTTGAACGTTTTCATCGCACCCTCAAAGCAGCTTTGACATGTACCAACCCACCAATGTGACGGGCCGAGAGAAGGTTGTGAACTTAGTTGATTGTATCCTGCCTTTGAGTTCACAACCTTCTCTCGGCCCTTCTCATTGGTGGGTTGGTACAGTAGTAGTATCTTTGGTTGTATCGCTATAGCTGTGACTTAAGCTCATACAAAAATTGATTCGAAATAGTGTCGCTGTAAACATCACTCAACTATCTTCTTTTGGCCAAATCCATACTCTCATAGATAGGTACGACATACATTATCTGTGAAACAAGAATATCCCTGTACTAGAAAATGTAGGCAAAACTAATGGAATTTTGATAAACATGACGCAATCTTGAGATTCTAAATATCTCTCGGTAGCATAAACTCTCTCTTAGTAATGTGATAAATTTATTCGATGATTTTGTATAAATGAAAGTCAAACTTTAAAAACGAAACATAAATTGGGTCAGGTAAGGTATTGGGAAAAGTTTTTGATTTCGTTACGGACAATGAACTGATCGAACTGAGGGTAAAATCGTAGCTAATGCGAATAGTGTCCATCTAAAGATAAATAATATTCTATAATATATTAAAGCCCCGACCAACAAATTCACATAATTATCCACGCCACTTATCAAGTGCAGTATGCATTTAAATCCTTTACCATGAACTTCAAAACAAGGATATAGAACGTTGCAAGCTGTTTCATGGCCTTAAAGACATTACATGAAACTATGCCGTTACTCATGGCTCCAAGAGAAGTGACCTTACCTGAATGCTTTAATTTCTCCCAGCTGTAATATTTAATCGTGTGGGGTATAAGATTTTCTAATCAGCTTTCCAATAGCCAAGAAAATGTCACCATTTCCTCTATATAAAGTGAAATCTATGTGGCGTAAAAAGGGGAAAGATTTGAAGTTTTCTGGCATCTTGGCATCGTCGGGCAAAAGTGACTCTGTTTTCCCCATATTGCTATAATTAAGAACGAGAATTTTGGTGTCCCTCTGTCCAACCTAAATCATAGCAAATATTGATCAAAAGTCGATAGTCTTTACAGCCAAGGATATACGGGCTAAGCAGATAATTGAATCCTGTACTTCTACTAGCATAATAAACCCAGGCCATACGAGTCTTTAATATTTCTTCAAAATGTAGCGATCAACGTTTGGCAGTTGATAATGACCCAATATTCGATAAATTCATAGATAATGAGACTCTCCAATTTCATTTTTAAGCACTGTATCTCAACCTCTCTCATCCAATTACTATAGTCCCAAATTGATTAACGCACCTCCCATACTCATCCTATTTAGTTTAGTATTTATAATAATTGTAATATATACTCAAAAAATCCTATTAAAAGCCATGGAATTTTCTATGAGGTTCGTGAGTTGTTGCAACCATGATAAGTGGAGACATCAAGATGAAATATCTCCAAGTTAGGGTTTTTTAATTTTTTTTTACTAAGTACAGAAAAGCGCACATCAAGTTGATCATCTGCAGAGCCTATGATTATATATGTATATATATATATATATATATATATATATATATATATATATATATATATATATATATATATATGTGTGTGTATGTATGTGTATATATATATATATATATATATATATATATATATATACATATATATATATATATATATATATATATATATATATGTGTATATATATACAAATATATATATATATACATATATATATATATATATATATATATATATATATATATATATATATACATATATATGTGTATATATATACATATATATATATATATATATATATATATATATATATATATATATATATACATATATATATATATATATATATATATATATATGTATATACATACATACATATATATATATATATATATATACACATAAATATATATATATATTTTTTTTAGTTTGTCTATAGAAATCTCGAGAGTGCTGCACATCAGGTGCAAAATTTAGTAAATAACAGTATGAATGGTGATTCGTGGATAACGAAGCCAGTATTGTGCCTACAAAAAGAGAAACATGAATATTTACTATAGTAATGTGTATTTATTTTGCTTATTTATACTGCAGTAACATATACCCCATTGTACTATATGTTTTAATTACGGTACATTTTCCGTGTGTAATTACAACATTATATTAATAATTTCATAGGTTCTCAAATATTTACCCATTAAACATTGTTGTCTTTGTTTTCTCAAGGTATAATATCCAATTCAAATCTAATATAGTTTAAGGTAGTAAAATTTATGTTATGTAGCTAGTATTCATGGAAAATTAGCATACACATTTCCAATAGTTTGTGGCTACACCTTATGTTATTT
>NC_090746.1:91789213-91796713 GCF_036898095.1 Palaemon carinicauda
ATATATATATATATATATATATATGTATATATATATATATATATATATATATATATATATATATATATATATATGTATATATATATGTATATATATATATATATATATATATAATATATATATATATATATATATATTATATATATATATATATATATATATATATATATATATATATATATATTATACTTATATATAAATAAATATATATATATATATATATATATATATATATATATATTATATATATATATATATATATATATATTTATTTATTTATTTATTTATTTTTAAGCCAGTATACCAGAAAAAACCAACTAATGGTAATTTTAAATGCTATGCAATTGTGTATAGTGAATATTTAAACAAACAGCGTGTGGCATATTTCCGATTGTTTTTTATATGCAGTACTATATGGACATTAATTTACGTATTAATTTACCATTAGTTGGCTATTTTCTGGTATGCTGGCTTAAAAATAAATAAAGAAATATATATATATATATATATATATATATATATATATATATATATATATATATATATATATATATATATATATATTAATTTACCATTAGTTGGTTATTTTCTGGTATACTGGCTTAAAAATAGATAAAGAAATATATATATATATATATATATATATATATATATATATATATATATATATATATATATATATATATATATATATATATATATATATTTATTTATTTTTAAGCCAGTATACCAGAAAATAACCAACTAATGGTAAATTAATACGTAAATTAATGTCCATATAGTACTGCATATAAAAAACAATCGGAAATATGTCACACGCTGTTTGTTTAAATGTTCACTATACACAATTGCATAGCATTTAAAATTAGGTAAAACAAGAAAGAAATGTAAAACTTTAGCTGAAACCCTTAGCAAAGAAATTTAAAATCCACTTACTTACTTTATGTAACTCCAGTCTTTTTCGAAAAGGTTCCATCCAACGAAATCCTCTGGGATTCTCAGAGGAAGGAGTGGCAAAGAGGGTTCTTTATATCTTTCACTTCGGCTTTTACTCATTGAATATTTTCACTCTGAATTAATTTTGGACTATTACTATGATATAGTTTAATCAGATGAAATAGAATCCCTTTTTTTTTTTTTTTTGTTAAGGAGATATATTTCAAATTAAAAAAAAAAGAATTGTAATATAAGAGAAGATTAAGACAAGTAACAATGATTTCATTCTCATGACATATAAGTACCGTACAGTACCTTTCTATAACATAGCTTAATCCATTATTCTAATATCATGTTTTAATAAAAAAAAAAAAATGGGAAATGATAATAGGAGGATTGTAGGCCCATTTTTTCACATATATTATAATATAATGATACCATTCAAAGGCATTTGCCAAAAAAAAATAAATAAATAAAAATAAAAAAAAACTTATGAATATATACAATATTGAGAATACAGGCTTTCTTATATTTGTAAAATAAATTGAAAATAGCCTTCCAAAGCGTCATGAAACTATTTTTATTCATTCAGTGTTATTTGTGATAATAATATACTGATATTCTCCTCAAAAGAAATACCTTCTTGTTTCCGAATTAACACTTCAAAAAATATCTTTATTAACATTCCGGTCTACCTTATTAACTATGGCCATGATTTATGAAGTCCATCTGATTTTACAGCGTAGCCCATTTCAATGATCTATTTTTTTCTTTTTAATTTGGTGTGAACAATTTTATATACCCTCAGAAGTATGATATTTACTCACGAGACAAGCTAACTAGTATTTTTTTTTTTTTTTATTATTAAAGAAATAGAAAATAATGTATGTTTATTGGAAGATAAAATACAAACATAATAATCTCGTGGAAACATAATTATCTAACAGCTCTACAAAGTTTGTATCCAGCTAAAACAAAATTCCGCTAATATTAGACGTTAAACATTAAAACCATTAAAATGGAATCCTTCCACGCAAACACTCCCTATAACTTTAGTTCTCATTAATGTAAAAGAAAATATTTGCACATGCAATTGGAATCCACACATCTAGATTGGAGTAGACTTTGATCTCCACTATTCCAGTTTCCACAGGAATTTGGAAGTTGAAATGGAATAGAGTTGAAATACCTGAAAATTAAGGTATTTTTAGAAATGATAGAAACATATTCTGAAATATATATATATATATATATATATATATATATATATATATATATATATATATATATATATATATATATATATCTAGGAAATGATATCATATGGAGTTACAGTAAATGAAAAACGTTTATGAGGTTTTCCTCTTACCCCGAAAACTAATTTGAGCTCAGTTTGTCCAGAGAGATGGAGTCTTAGAATTTTAAGCCACTAAAAAATCTAGGACTTTAATAATAATAATAATAATAATAATAATAATAATAATAATAATAATAATAATAATAATAATAATAATAATAAACAGCCTTCCCGAGCTCTGATTTTTTTTCCTTTTTAGCAAATACTACACCACTTTTTTTTTTTATTAATTAGGTCAGGAAATGTTGGCGATTTGAATTTACAAAGATCTCTTTTTTTTTATTCCAATCAAAAATCTCATGATGATAATGTACCAAATGACATTGAAGGAATTAAAGATGAGTTACAGGCACTGGACCCAACTTCAATTATCAACAAATTACCAATTGTCTTTCGAAGTTCGTTCAGCGTCTTCAGATGACGCTATCAATAGATTTCTCTATATATTTGTTTGTTTAAAAGGAGAATCTGTCGTATTTTGATATCTATTTGAATATCATAAATATATAAAAACAGAAGGATATTGAACATGGAATTCTTTTAGTTCTACTGTTGCGATATTTTCGAGAAAAAGTCTTTAAAAAACATTTAGTTTTATGGTAACGACAACTACTGCAAATGCTTTGTTATGAAAAATATTCTCGTATGCATAACAACAATACAAAAATATCAGAAGTCGAATAATTCAGCTTTAAGAAACTCTTTTTTTTCTGATTGTGGATTATTAATCTTTTATTTTAATGAGAGAGAGAGAGGAGAGAGAGAGAGAGGAGAGAGAGAGAAGAGAGAGAGAGAGAGAGAGAGAGAGAGAGAGAGAGAGAGAGAGAGAGAGCATGTGTTGAAAGGTAAATAGATTACCCAAAAATATCTTTGAAAAGTCTGCTTACTTCGTTATAACAAATTGCATGTATATTCCGAATCCAAGAAAAACGATTGATATGAAAAAAAAAAATCTGATCTATCGACTAACGCTATTTTAGTGTTCAGCAGTCCTAATAGATAGTTATTCTTTGTAATGTTTTTATTTTTGTTAATTAACTATCACTATATAACAATAAATTCTCTTTACCAACTATATCCAGTTTGATATACAGTATCTATCATTTGTCTATGTTCGAGTAGTGTTACGTTTTCTATAATTGATATTTTCCCTCTTGAGTCAGTTTTAATATGCATATGATTTAATAATTGAAAAAATTTAAATCCAATGGGAATAGTTTTTAATCCCATAAACTTTAACATATTTTGTTGGTCCAACAACAAAACCAAATACTTTCTCTCCCGGTGAAAATAATTTTCTTTGTTTAGTCCGTCCGTTAACGGAATATCGGCAGTTTATTTGGTTTCGATATTTATTGGTGAACGAGACAAAACAAGAGGGGAACCTTTAATTGCTCTTTGAATGTCCGGATTCTTTTCATTCGTTCTAGGAGAATAAATACTCTTTTATTCAACCTTGACAAAGGAATCGCTAAAAGTCACTGCCTCGAATAGTGCTGCAATATTAATAGTTTTTCGATTTGACTAATTATAATGGGAGCCTCTGTTACATCTAGTAGATTCGTTTACTTCTATTAAAGTTGTATTGTGAACCTATTTGAAATATCAATTGATACACAGAATTATGATATCCCTCGATGACATTTAAGGCCTCAGTTTTTTTATTTAAATAAGATCTTATTTCTTAATTCCACTTTAAAAAGTAATATAAAACTTCTGTTTACCCCTAATAAATCCATAGTACGGACGAAGAATAGTTTTAACATTTATTTGTATTACTTTATTATAATTGCTTCTTTAATGACTTCATATATTCATATTTTCCGCCTTAGCGATTTATCTCATAAAACGAAATATATCAGGAATGCATTCAATATCACCATTATTGGTTTTTAGAATCAAGGCAATCATTTTACCAATAAGGTAACCATGTCGATATGTTTTAGATATAAAATGCTCTATGACAAAAATAAATTAATTCATAATTTTATGAAGGGGAATGGAGATCAAATACTTTCATAACCATGACTCTAAAACAATTAAACTTGTTGCAATAGTTTATATATATATATACATATATATATATATATATATATATATATATATATATATATATAATATATATATATGTATATATATATAATATATTTATATATATATTATATATATATATATATATATATATATATATATATATATATATATATATATATATATATAGATAGATATATGAGAAAGTCTTTTAAGAATTTCGAAGATAAACCTTTTTCGAAGAAGCGTTTTAATTCTTTTATTCTACCTTGTTTCTAGTATTGTTCGTACGTCTGGTCTTCAGCTGTAGATTCTCATATTAATTGGTGTGATTTATTGATTGATTTAAGATTCTCTGGCATTCTAACATCAAATGTCATTGACATTGATTAATTTGTTGGGGAGGGAATTCTTATTCCTGATGTTGATATTAATCTTTTGCACCGTCGTTCAATTATTTCGTTTTGCATGATGCATAAGATTTTCCCTAATGCTTGCCACCTTTACATTCAGATCTTCTCGAACAGTAACACCCTGTTCGGAATACTAGGTATGCAGTTACTTCTAATATTCTGGCCTTCTCCATCATGAAACTCGGTAGAACTAAAAAAGTTTAAACTTGCAGCAAATATTCGAATTTTGAACAGGCTGACATAAGTCTCTTTTTATAGTTTGTATATGAAAGATCGGTTTTAATGTTATTACTTTTTTTGAAATTTTTATTTAATTGTTCATCACTACTTGTGCAGTTTATCTATTTCATTATTTCCTTCTTAGCTTATATGTCATGTGTTTGTGAGTGGGAGTTTATCACAAGTGGAATCCGGTAGTGACCAAATCTATTTTTACATACTCTAGATATGTACAGAATTAATGAGATCCATCCCCATTGTACCTTAAAAAGATAATGCCTTCCAGCATTTGTATCAACTGGATCAATAGTTGTCGGTAAGAACTCCAGAAATAAACACAGGAGTGGGAAATCATGAGGATGAAATTTAGATTTATTAATTAGGGCAAACTGTGTATAATTCGAATACATTTACATTGCATGAATGCTAATTATCTTTATTCAATATTTTTCATCTTTTACAGTGGTATGTAATTTAAAGAATTTATGGTTTTAAAAAGAAAAGCAGAATATTTTTCATTCAATAGACATATCAACTCAGTTATGCAGTTTCTTTACCATACATTATCATATCATGTGCAAATATCGTTCATTTAAAAGGATATTCTCCACTTTCTTATTTCTCCCTATTTTCAATAGTAGTGTTTTTTATATTAAAAAAAAGCGAAAAAAGAAAAATAAAACCTAAAGATTATGCTACAGGGATTTAATACCTTCTTTACGGATTTTCATCGTAAATATAAAGCAATAATTTCTTTGAAACCTTATTTTAGCAAAAATTCATAAATACATCTATATGCATCTTCAAAACTCACCATGATAGCGATGGAAACTCAACTTATAATCTAGTCTTAATGAAGGTAACAATTATTCGTTGATAATAGTGTAGACTTTTCTCATAAAACATCACGAGTTTGCACAATAATTACATTGATTTATAATATTCCATGTAAATCAATAAGAAGTTGAAAATACTTACCTAATATTACAAATCACAATGATACACAATTAGAAATTTCATTATCTCTCTCCTATCCTGATTTACTATGTTTGTAAAGAAAATTAATATGAATATTTCCTATATTGTAGCTCTTATGATAAGAAATTTCGTGAGCTAAGCGTAGACAAAATAATGCAAAGGTTTTATCTTTTTCATTCTGTGGTTTTGAACAATAAAATTAGATTAAATCACTGACAGGCTTTATATTTTGAAGTAGGAACCATGTATATATATATATATATATATATATATATATATATATATATATATATATATGTGTATATATAAATATATATATATATATATATATATATATATATATATATATATATATATATATATATATATACACACACATATATATATATATATATATATATATATATATATATATACATATATATATATATATATATATATATATAAATAAATATATATATATATATATGTATATATATATATATATATATATATATATACATATATATATATATATATATATATATATATATATATATATATATATATATACTAACTAAAATTACACAAGGAATAAGACATTAGAATAATAATTTGCACTAAATTATAAAGAGAAATAATCTCCGGTAAAATGATATCTTGGAAAATCATGAAAATTATATGAATTTTTGAATTGTCATCTTTGATGCTTGTTACCAAACATATTCGTCCTTTGCCTTTGTAGTAAAATTGGAGATTTTATCATATTTTCCCGGACAAATAGGAGCGAAAATGTCTCTTCAAAGCAATGCTTCTATTTATTGACAAAAGTTAGATGTTTTTGGAAACTATGCGATGAAATTTGAATAGTGCAGGAAAATATTATCAGCAACTGTCAACTGAAGAGACGGAATTCAGCAGATTGAAAAATTTACATGGACGATGCCATATTTTCCAGACTTGTCGGCTTGAGTGCCGCTAGCACGCACCGACTCGCGGCGGTGCCCCTTTAGCTCGGAAAAGTTTCCTGATCGCTGATTGGTTAGAATTATCTTGTCCAACCAATCAGCGATCCGGAAACTATTCCGAGTTAAAAGGGCACCGCTGCGAGTCGGTGCAAATATGCATCGCTAAAAGAAATGGACAATAGATATGGGTAGGATGGGGGTCTCTCCCTCATATTAGAATAGAGCGTTACCTTTGCCGCCTTAGCAGTCGCTTTAAACAGGTCGTCTGCGTCTACACCTTACCCTCCAAATCTGAGGAACATTATCCTCTAAAGCTGATCGACTGCATACCACCTAGTCTCATTCTTTCTTGCATTGTGTTTACTAAAATATTCACCTTTACAGATCTTCTAAACTAAGCCATATACCTATATGTGAACCAGCCGCATATGGTTTACCTGTATTGAGAGTTTAATGGATTTTATTAAAACAATGCTCTTTAACTGGTAGAATTATTTGTATAAGACCATTATTCATTTAGATAAAAGAGGATAAATATAATAGATGGGCCAAACTAGAAACAATATATTAAGTGCCTGAACGAACAGGGCACTATCGTCCAGCCATATATCTTTTTTTT
>NC_090746.1:91808008-91840508 GCF_036898095.1 Palaemon carinicauda
AAAAAGTGTGCTTACTTCGTTCATAACAAATTGCAAGTACATTCTGAATTCAAGAAAAACAATTGATATGAAAAAAAAAATTCTGATCTATCGACTTCAGCTATTTAAGTGTTCAGCAGTTCTAATAAATAGTTATTCCTTGTAATGTTTTCATTTTTATTAATTAACTATTACCATATAACAATAAACTCTCTTCACCAGCTATATTCAGGTTGATATACAATATCTATCACTTGTCTATGTTCGAGTAGTGTTACGTTTTCTATAATTGATATTTTCTCTCCTTTTGAGTCAGTTTTAATATGCATATAACTTAATAATTTAAAAAATTTAAATCCTATGGGAATAGTTTTTAATCCGATAGACGTTAACATATTTTGTTGGTCCAACAACAAAACCAAATACTTTCTCTCCCAGTGAAAGTAATTTTCTTTGTTTAGTCCGTCCGTTAACGGAATATCGGCAGTTTATTTGGTTCCGATATTTATTGGTGAACGAGACAAAACAAGAGGGGAACCTTTAATTGCTCTTTGAATGTCGGATTCTTTTCATTCGTTCTAGGAGAATAAATACTCTTTTATTCAACCTTGACAGAGGAATCGCTAAAAGCCACTGCCTCGAATAGTGCTGTAATATTAATAGTTTTTTGATTGGACTAATTATTACGGGAGCCTCTGTTACATCTAGTAGATTCGTTCACTTCTATTAAAGTTGTATTGTGAACCTATTTGAAATATCAATTGATACACAGAATTATGATATCCCTCGAGGACATTTAAGGCCTCAGTTCTTTTATTTAAATAAGATCTTATTACTTACTGCCACTTTAATAAGTAATATAAAACTTTTGTCTACCCCTAATAAATCCATAGTTCGAACAAAGAATAGATTTAACATTTATTTGTATTACCGTATCATAATTGCTCCTCTAATGACTTCATATATTCATATTTTCCGCCTTAGCGATTTATCTCATAAAACGAAATATATCATGAATGCATTCAATATCATCATTATTGGTTTTTTAGAATCAAGGCAATCATTTTACCAATATGGTATCCATGTCGATATATATTAGATATAAAAAGCTCTATGACAAAAATAAATAATTCATAATTTTATGAAGGGGAATGAAGATCAAATATGTAGATTACCGGTTAAATACTTTAATGACAATGACTCTAAAAAAAATAAACGTGTTGCCATAGTTTACACACACACACACACATATATATACATATATATATAAATATATATATATATATATATATATACACATATGTACACACACACACACACATATATATATATATATAATATATTAATGACCATGACTCTAAAACAAATAAACGTGTTGCCATAGTTTACACACACACACACACACACACAAACACACACACACAGACACACCCACACACACACACACACAAACACACACACACAGACACACCCACACACACACACACACATATATATATATATATATACATATGTACATTTATATATATATATATATATATATACATATGTACATATATATATATATATATATATGAGAAAGTCTTTTAAGATTTTTCAAGATAAACCTTTTTCGAAGAAGCGTTTTAATTCTTTTATTCTACCTTGTTTCTAGTAGTGTTCGTGTGTGTGGTCTTCAGCTGTAGATTCTCATTTTAATTGGTGTGATTTATTGATTGATTTAAGATTCTCTTGCATTCTAACATCGAATGTCATTAACATCGATTAATTTGTTGGGGAGGGAATTCTTATTCCTGATCTTAATATTAATCTTTTGCACCGTCGTTCAATTATTTCGTTTGCATGATGCATAAGATTTTTCATAATTCTTGCCACTGTTTACGTTCAGATCTTCCCGAACAGTAACACCCTATTCGGAATACTAGGTATGCAGTTAGTTCTAATATTCTGGCCTTCTCCATCATGAAACTAGGTAGAACTAAAAAAGTTAAAACTTGCCGCAATTTTTTTTTTCGAACAGGCTGACATAAATCTCTTTTTATAGTTTGTATATGAAAGATAAGTTTTAATGTTGTTCCATTTTTGAAATATCTATCTTAATTGTTCATCATTACTCGTGTAGTTTATCTATTTCATTATTTCCTCTTTTTCTTATCTGTCATGGTTTGTGAGCGGGAGTTTATCACAGGTGGAATCCGGTAGTGACCAAATCTATTTTTACATACTCTAGATATGTACAGAATTAATGAGATCCATCCCCATTGTACCTTAAAAAGATAATGCCTTCCAGCATTTGTATCAACTGGATCAATAGTTGTCTTTAAGAACTCCAGAAATAAACACAGGAGTGGGAAATCATGAGGATGAAATTTAGATTTATTAATTAGGGCAAACTGTGTATAATTAGAATACATTTACATTGCATGAATGCTAATGATATTTATTCAATATTTTTCATCTTTTACAGTGGTGGGTAATTTAAAGAATTTATGGTTTTAAAAAGAAAAGCAGAATATTTTTCATTCAATAGACATATCAACTTAGTTATGCAGTTTCTTCACCATACATTATCATATCATGGTGCAAATATCGTTCATTCAAAATGATATTCTCCACTTTCTTATTTCTCTCTATTTTCAATAATAGTGTTTTTATAGTAAAAAAAAAATAAAACCTAAAGATTATGCTATAGGATTTAATACCTTCTTTACGAATATTCATCCTAAATATAAAGCAATGATTTCTTTGAGACCTTATTTTAGCAAAAATTCATACGTATATCTATATGCATCTTCAAAACTCAACATGGTAGCGATGGAAACTCAACTTATAATCTGGTCTTAATGATCAAGGTAACAATTATACGTTGATAATAGTGTAGCCTTTCCTTATAAAACATCACGAGTTTGCACAATAATTACATTGATTTATAATATTCCATATAAGTCAAATAAGAAGTTGAAAATACTTACCTAATATTACACATCATAATGATACACAATTAGAAATTTCATTCCCTCTCTCCTATCTTGATTTACTGTTTGTAAAGAAAATTAATATGAATATTTCCTATATTGTAGCTTTTATGATAAGAAATTTCGTAAGCTAAGAGTAGGCACAATAATGCAAAGGTTTTATCATTTTCATTCTGTGGTTTTGAACAATAAAATTAGATTAAATCAATGACAGGCTTTATATTTTGAAGTAGGAACCATATATATATATATATATATATACATATATATATATATATATATATGATATATATACATATATATATATATATACATATATATATATATACATATATATATATATATATATACATATATATATATATATACATATAGTATATATATATATATATACATATATATATATATATATACATACATATATATAATATATATATACATATATATATATATATATATACATATATATATATATATATATACATACATATATATATATATATGTATATATATATATATATATATACAATACATATATATATATATATATATGTATATATATATATATATATACATACATATATATATATATATATATGTAATATAATATATATATATAGTATGTATATATATATATATATATATATGTATGTATGTATGTATGTTAACTAAGATTACACAAGGAATAAGACAGAATAATAATTTGCACTAGATTATAAAGAGAAATAATCTCCGGTAAAATGATATCTTGGAAAATCATGAAAATTATATGAATTTGTAAATTGTCATCTATGATGCTTGTTACCAAACATGTTCGTCCTTTGCCTTTGTAGTAAAATTGGAGATTTTATCATATTTTCCCGGACAAATATGAGCGAAAATGTCTCTTCAAAGCAATGCTTCAATTTGTTGACAAAAGCTAGATGTTTTGGGAAACTATGTGATGAAATTTGAATAGTGCAGGAAAATATTATCAAAAAATGTCGACTGACGAGACAGAATTCAGTACATGAAAAATTTACATGGACGATGCTATATTTTCCAGACTTGTCAGCTTGAGCGCCGCTAGCACTGGATATGGGGGTCTCTCCCTCTTATATCAGAATAGAGCGTTACCTATGCCGCCTTAGCCGTCGCTTTAAACATGTTGCCATCGTCTATACCCTACCCTCCATATCTGAGGAACATTGTCCTCTAAAGCTGATCGACTGGATACCTCTTAGTCTCATTCTTTCTTGCATTGTGTTTACTAGAATGTTCACCTTTACAGATCTTCTTGACTGAGACATATACCTATATGTTAACCAACCCATATGGTTTACCTGTATTGGCAGTTTGATGGATATTATTTAAACAATGCTCTTTAACTGGTAGAATTATTTGTATAAGACCGTGATTCATTTAGAAAAAAAGATGATAAATATAATAGATAGGCCGAATTAGAAACAATATATTAAGTGCCTAAACGAACAGGGCACTATCGTCCAGCCATATATCTTCTTTTTCGGTATGTCATATTTTTTTTTTTCTTTTTATTTCCTTGCGTATATCTCAGTCATTAAGAAGTTCATTGATAAGCAGTCTTGAACATACTACCTGGCTTTGGGGATCGATGCTATCAATTTTTAATCAAATTTTCCACATAATTTTCCATCCAAAGGAATTATTAGCAGTTGGCTTTTTCTCTTCCGGAAATGTTGCTAACAGCAATTACGTTATGCACATTGCAAAGAGCAATATATGTAAAAAGGAATCCCGATAGTTCCCAATATGTGTTTGTTATTGCAGAGCTAATGGGTAACCACGTGCCATCATGCTCAAAAAAGGAAAAGACTGGGTCGTTGCGTAACTCACCTTATCATATTCCATCTTGGATTACAATTGTTTCTTGATAAGAAGGCAAATCTGAATCCGGTAATTGTCAGTGATATCCGAGCTCCTCCATTTATTCTCTCTCTCTCTCTCTCTCTCTCTCTCTCTCTCTCTCTCTCTCTTCCTAAAATTCTCGTTTTGGGTGATAAGGTTGCTGATTGCCTTGTAATAATACGAGTCTTCGCTCGTAAGAATGATATGAAATTTTAATAGCTCGATTCAACAGGGACACCTGATGTTTTAAGAGAAGAAGAAGAAGAAGAAGAAGAAGAAGAAGAAGGAAAAGAGAGAGAGAGAGAGAGAGAGAGAGAGAAAGACTTCAATTCGATGTAGTACCTCAGAATGTTTTATATATAGAACTAATTGAGCTTTTGTGAGCAAAATATGAAGAAAATAATGGATCTTTCCCTTACAAACCCCGGTAAGGGCTAACATACAAATTACCCATATGCTGGGAATTCTTCATTTCTTTATCGCTTTGTTCGGTATGCTCTTTTCTCTGGAATTATTTATTATTCACTACCTCCATTTCTCTATCTTTGGAATAAAAAGCGTTTCACAGGAAGTACTCCATTATTATATTAACTAGGTTTCCCATTGAGCGGTATTTCCACGTATTAGTTAACTGTTTTTTCTTTTTTTTATGTTCAGCATCGCTTAATACTTCAATGGTTCACATTTATTTTACTAAAGTAGGATTTTGGATTGAACATTGTACAGAAGATTCCTGCTAAGGATGTTAATCTCTTCTACAAAATCTCCGAGAATCTCTTTGAAGAGTTAAAGTACCATTGTTAAAAATCTGTCCCTATTCTTTCCTGGTCTCGGATATTCTTCCTACATGAGAGTATGAGAGTTTAACAAAAAAATTATTTCGTTCTTTTTAGGTATTCTTTTGGCTATGAAGAGGAATGGAAAACTTTTTATGTGTTCTGTAATTCGGACTTATTACTCAACAAGCCTCTCGGAGTAATCCTGTTTCAGATAATCTATTATAACATTTTTTTTTTTCTTTAAGTGAACTATGTTTTATAAATGTGATGACTAGATACATGTGAAATACATTTTGTATGTTTAAAAAAGAGTATTCTCTCTCTCTCTCTCTCTCTCTCTCTCTCTCTCTCTCTCTCGGTATGTATGTGTATATATATATAATATACATATATATATATGTATGTATATATGTATGTATGTATGTATATATATATATATATATATACATTTATATTACATATATGTGTGTATATATATATATATATTTATATTTATATATATATATAGTATATATATATATGTATATATATACAGACGATATTATATATATATATATATACATATATATATACATATTATATATATATATATATATATATTTATATATATATATATATATATATTTATATATATATATATATATATTTGTATATATATATATGTATATATATATACTCATATATATATATATATATACACGATGTTATATATATATATAGGGCTATATATATATATATATATGTATATATATATATATATATGTATATATATATATATATATATGTATATATATATATATATACGATGTTATTTATATATATATATATATATATGTAAGTTTATATACAAATATATACATATATATATATATATATATATTATATATATATATATATATAAATATATATATATATATATATAATATATATATATATATATATATATATATATATATATATATGTATATATATATATATATATAAATATATCTAAACATCGTAAATGACATAAGATGTCTTTTAATTTTACCACTTAAACGTAAAATGAATCCTTCTCTTACCTGTAATATCAAATGTGAAGCTTCCTTATTTAGTCTTGAATTGGAGCTTCGTAAGTTAATTAGATTAATCAAAATCTATTAAGTATAATCTTATACACTGCATAAACTAGATTATGGTGTTAAGTTTACTCTCAAGATGAAATGGCTATTGAAAATATCCTTAATATCACTGATTTATTGAAATTCCATGTTATTGTGCAGAATTAATATTACACTCGTGCGAATACAAAAGTATCAATATGAAAGCTGGAGTGGTGTATCCGGAGACTCTCTTGTAAATGATCTTCAAGCACAAACGAGCTGCTAATGCTGCTCTCAGACAATAAAGTGCTCTGGTGAGGCCAGAGGGCTTCAGTTTGGGCACGTTCTTCTAGATGGTTCCCCTAAGGAATCTCAAGAGAAAGGGTGCTCGTTTCCCTCTGTCATCTCGGATTAGAAGGCACTCGTACCCTGCCTGCATCTCGGGCCAGAGGGCACTTGTATTCCTCGGTCATCTCGGACTAGAGCCCGCTCGTATCTCTCCGGCATCTCGGGCTAAAGGACCCTCGTTTTCCTCCAGCATTTTGGGCTTGAGGGTGCTCGTATCCCTCCGGCATCTCGGGCTAGAGGGCGCTCGTATCCCTCTGGTGTTTCAGGCTAGATGGTTCTCGTATCTCTCCGGTATCTCTGGTTAAAGGGAATTTGTTTCATTTTAGCATCTCAGGCTAGAAGGGCGCTCGTATCCCTCTGGTATCTCAGGTTAGATAGTGCTCATATCTCTCCAGTATCTCGGGTTAAAGGGCACTCATTTCATTTTAGCATTTCGGGTTAGAGGGTGCTCATATCCCTCCGGCATCTCGGGGTAGATGGCGCTCGTATCCCTCTGGCATCTCGGGCTAGATGGTGCTCGTATCTCTCCGGTATCTTGGGCTAAAGGGCACTCGTTTCCATCCTGCATCTCGGGCTAGAGGGCGCTCGTATCCCTCCCGGCATCTCGAACTAAAGGGCGCTCGTTTCCCTCCCGCATCTTGGGCTTAAAGGTGTGTATATTCCTCCGGCATTTCAGGTACAGGGTGCTCGTATCCTACCAGTATCTCGAGCTATAGGGTGGCCTCTTCGGCCATTGGTACAGCGCACCTGAGGTCAGGTGTGTCCAATGAAGCAACTGGAGTGAGCCAGACCCTAAAGCGGGTGGAGGGTCAGATCAAAGGTCCATTTGACCTTTATACTTGTGTGTATGAACAGGAAGGAAACAGGTGCTGCTCTCACCTCTCTTTTATACCGCACTGTCGGGCGTGGTGGCGGCCATCAGTCAAAATGGCTGATCGATAGTGATCGTGCGTCATCACTCCCAGTAGCCTTTAGTCACGCAAAAAGAATTTGGCTGTTGCATTTGAGCCGAAGTTGTTGTGACATCTTAAACAAACTACACCTTAAAGTTCTCTGTGCAAAGGGGCTTGCGTTTACAAAGGTTTCGTATCTCTCTAAAACTCATTTATATGTTCACAAAATCAACCTGTTTTATTCTCCTCTCTCTCTCTCTCTCTCTCTCTCTTCTCTCCTCTCTCTCTCTCTCTCTCCTCTCGTCTCTCTCTCTCTCTCTCTCCTATTTAATTACTAGAATCTAATGAAAAACTCATAATCAATATCCACTAAATAACTCATTATCGATATTCATGAATCAACCCATTTCCTGACACAATCTTGCCCTCAAAATATTTATCATGGAAAAATATAGTAGTGTTCGGCCTGTAGGAGGTAAATATTTTAACAGAGAGAGAGAGAGAGAGAGGAGAGAGAGAGAGAGAGAGAGAGAGCCATAGTATAAGTATAAGGAGTAATACGTGTTATTTTGTGATTCAATGTCAACTTCAGGTTGTTCAGTAATGGATATGGTAGCTACTTATGACATTTGACTATATATCCTTAACTTTACATTTTTTCCTTATGTGAAACCTAGAGAACATCCTTACTATCTCAGAGCAATGGAATAATAATGGAAAATGCCCTCGAGGTCAGTATAAATGATATTCATACTTTAAACATCCAAGTAATTGTAGGAATAGCGCTGATGGCTTCCCTGTGTTTTTGTGTACATCTCTAAGAAATAATTTTCGCCATGTCATGATAAAAGATTATATAGAAACGCTTATAGTTAATTAATAAGAATAGGTTCAGATTAATTAAAAGATATTGATGCTATCAATTGTCTATATGTAGATATGAAAATATATATATTTTTAGATATATTTGTTTTCTGGAATATCTTTCTAAGGATTTCATTTCCAGGTATACATTTTGTAGCAGAGTTTGGGAACTTACGCTGACAGTTTTTTTTTTTTTTTTAAATAATACAATGACATGGGATTTGTATTATCTCTCTCTCTCTCTCTCTCTCTCTCTCTCTCTCTCTCTCTCTCTCGTCTCTCTCTCTCTCTCTCTCTCTCTCTCTATATATATATATATATATATATTTATATATATGTATATATATATAAAGTATATATATAAATATATATATATATATATATATATGATAAATATATATACATATATATATATATATATATATATACTGTATATATATATTATATATATATAAATATATATATATATATATATATGTGTGTGTGTGTGTGTGTGTGCATGTATGTGTGTGTGATATCACTAGTGAGATATATCATGTACATGAAATTTGTATTCGTAAATTGAATGGGACGAGAAAGATTGCTATATATAACATGAATGACATTGAGTATTGCAACGGTGAAGTGATTATTGCTCGATATAGCCATATTTTCAATGCAAATTGACTCTCCCTTCATCAGGGATAGTTTTATGAGAGAATTAAGCGTCACCATTCCTATCAAAGAGCTAATCAAAACAAAATGCATATGATAATATGTGAATGTATTAGTCATGATTATGTATAAAATACTGAATATCGCCTATGACATTTCAATATGTATACTATTTTTCTACATCACTCTGGAATGATAAGCCTTTAATATATTACTGCGTGTCACTCTAGTTAATTTTGATCTGACGGTATAGGATTTTTTTTTTTTTTTTTTATAACCATGTATATCATTTCGGAGAAGTTTTTTTCGCCTGCCGTGACAAACCTACTTTATGGGAAATTCATGAGTGAGACTATCTCTTTATTTTTCATTGTAGAACAATCGTTCGATGCACGTACATGGTAACATAAAACACGCACAAATACACACACATTATATATATATATATATATATATGTGTGTGTGTGTGTGTGTGTGTGTGGATGTGTGTTTGTGCGTGTGTGTGTGTGTGTGTGTGGGTGTGTGTGTGCGTGTGTATGTGTAAACACAAACACACACATATTTATTTATATATATATATATATATATACATATATATATATATATATATATATCATCATCATCATCATCATCATCAAGAGCTGTAACTAGTCCACTGCAGAACAAAAGCTTCAGATATATCCTTCCACTCCCGTCGGTTTATGGTCTTTCTATGCTAATCTAGACGATCAAACTTTTTTTAGTTTCTCAATCTGTTTTCATCTCTTCCTTTTCCTGCTACTTTTGCAGAGACTAGAGACTCAATCTGTCTATTCCTAATGTCCATCTATTATCTGCCATTATCATTATTATGTCCTTCTGGCTTCGTAGAACAATCGAACATGGCAGAATATCGAATCTATTTTTGCCTTAGAACGAAACTGTCAGTGATGCAAGTGCTAAGGGCCACAGTTTGCAAACACTAAGTGTTGCAGGAAGTTATATCAAAACGTACATTATGTCAAATCTACGTTAATATTTCATTCCCTTACTAATTCTTTCAGCAAACACAGCGAAAGAGAATAATAGCCAACAAATATAACAATAACTGTATTTAAGGCTAATGTTATTTACAGTATCTTTCCGTATTCATAACATACTTGCAGTTCACCTAATGATGATACTCTACACAAATACAACTTGATTTAGGCCTATTATTTACAAGTTTCTTTGATTTTTGGGACTCCGAAGACGACAGGAAATGAGGAATTTTTCAATGGACAAACGAATTTCCTTAAAGTAGTTTCAAATGTAAAAGATAATAATAAGGATAGTCAGGATAATCAATATTACAAAAAATTCTCGACTTCCTCCAAGTTTCAGCAGCGTTCTAACATACCTTAATATGCAGTTTTATGAGAGGTGTCACAAAAAAGTCTCCAGAAATGTACACGATGGTGTAAGAATCACCCGTTCTCTCGAAAGTTCATGATTATAGAGACTGTAATAAGCAATGAGTTGCGAAAAATAACCAGACAGTCTTGCTTTAGAATGCAACAGCAGTTTTAGTTACAAAAAAGAAAAAAAAAATCTAAAGTTTTAATCATAGCATTCACACTTGTCATTTATAAAAATCGTATAGCATAAATAGATTTAATCTACATATAACACCAGGCAACAATTGCACACCAATATCCGTGGGAGAATACCAGGAAGTCATAAAATAGGTTATCATTGAGATATATAACTGGATGTATAAGTCACCTAATTCCTTACGGGAAAAGATTCCGCTAGTCTAAGATAACAGTCGCCCTGTAGGGCAAGTATAAGAGGTACAGTGTCTGACCCTTATCCTCTTTCCATTACTCTACAGTGAGGTTCTACGGCCGTTCTGTTACTTGCGGGATATCGCATCAATGCGGTGATTATTATTAAGTTAAGGAGGTTTACCAACTCAATGATAGTTTCCATACCGAGCAACTGTCTTATGAAATTCAGTTATAGAAATAGCTCCTACATCCCCCTAACTAGTTGGAGGATGGATAGAATATAGGATATATTACGCCTAATTGGCCATACATCATGACATTATGTCCTTCCGAGGATATAGATTCTATGTCGACCATCTATCACCAGACAAAAAAACTAGCCTAACCCATGAGAATCTTGTTTAAGTCTTGGAATGTTGTAGGAATCAGCACTCCCACATTTCTATCAGGTCGAAGTGTATTGACATCAAGGATTTTTAATCAATCATTATGGTAATAAAGGTTTCCTCCCACCTAAGGATAAGTGTACTATTAAATGGCAAGGTTTTATATAAGTTCAAGAAGAAATCAGGAATAGTAAAAGTAATTTCTATTTTTGTTAACAATACAAGCCAGAGTATTTTAAGTTTAGGTTCTCTCCTCAACATCCCTGCAAGATCTAGGTGCATGTCAAAGAAGCTACTAGCTGTACTGGCTGGTGGTCGGGGCTACCAAGCCGTCCGCAGTGAATAAAGATAATTAGTTTTAAATTTTGACAAATAAGTTGTATTCAAACTGAAAACATACTCCAATTATTGGAAATTAGGTGTGATATTTTAGAAAAATGAGAATTACTTTTAGATTTTTTGACTTCAGATTTGTCATATTTTTCTTGATTCAGGTAAAATCCCTATCAAAAATAATGAATTGAATTTATCAAACAATGCTTTTCAGAATCTCTCTCTCTCTCTCTCTCTCTCTCTCTCTCTCTCTCTCTCTCTCTATCTCTCTGTCTCTCTCTCTCTCTCTCTCTACCCTAAGAATTTCCTGAATTTCTTTCGAAATACCACTGTTAGAATCAGGACCAGATGTCCTTGATTACACGATACTCTTTGATATAAATAAAAATGACAGCTCTCTTTTCTGACGGAAATATCAAACGGAGGGGAGAATTTTATATGATTGGGAGTATTAATCTTAAAGAGTTTTGTAGCTATACTTCGACATGTAATGCTATTGGATGTAGAGTTATTGACCAGTGAACTAAGAACTGAGAGAGAGAGAGAGAGAGAGAGAGAGAGAGAGAGAGAGAGAGAGAGATGACCATTCTAATGTGAAGCTCTTCCTATGTATGAAGAATGAACAGTGGTAGAAATAGCTGATAAAAAACAACTATTACAGACAATTATAAGAAGATTTGTAACTCGTTGAAGGTATTCATTTCCGGAACTGTCATTAAGGCAACCCATCTTGTGTTGTACTTCTTTTTTGCTTCACTTTTTCCAGTTTAATATATGCCCGCTATAGCCAGCCTTCTCCACCTTTCTCGGTCTAGCTTGAGTTGAACACGTTGTTTTGTTAAATAAGTATACACAATGTTATCATCAAATATTGCACGCCAATGCCCCTATTTTCTAAATTCTGATGTTATAACATCCAGCATAATATCAAAGAGGTAGGGACTTAGGGCAGAACCTCTAACTCCTCTTTAGTTCCACCAGGACTTCTTACTTGACTGGTTGCCTCAGCGTACATACCTTTCATGATTCGGAAAAAAACTATTCAAAACTCTTTTCCCTCTGAATGACCTTAACACTTCCTGCCTAGGTACCCTATCATACGCCTTTTTCTCCAAATCAATAAATACCTAAAGTAGTCCTTTTTGTTTCTCTCTATATTTCTCCACCGTCTGCCTTAGTGCAAATATTATATCAACTGAGTTCTTTCCTGGCTTTAAACTTAATTTTGGTTTCTATTCTCAATCTTCCTTCTACCATCCCTCATATATTTTCATTGTATGTCATATTAGCTTAATTCCTCTTTAGTTCTACTTAATTCTACTCTCCTGCTCTCATTCATTATATCTTAGGAATAAAACTCCAATTTATTGCAGACTTCTTTGATATAAAGAAAATAGTATGAACTTAATTATGTGATATATTCCATAATTTTTCATTTGGCTCTTGTATTCAATTACAATGAAGCTTTTCCACGATGTTAGGTCAAGTATGTAATACATTTTTTTCATGTAAATAGAATAATAATAATAATAATAATAATAATAATAATAATAATAATAATATAATAATAATAATAATAATAATAATAATAGTTATTGATTATGATAAGGAGAAAACGTGATCTTTAGTTGAAATTTTTCCTATTATAAATTGCTTTTCATTTAAAACTAATATATTTTAATATTAGTATATTGTCTTCCAATCCCAGTAAAAGAAAAAAAGAAGAATCCAAGATATCATATTGTCTTGATAAGGCTTAGAATATATTTACGGCTACTGTTAAAACTAGATTTTGACATACATCCTAATATTAATTTTGCATCAAAATCTATAAGGAACCTATTCTTACTTGAAAACAATCCTAGATTAAATTAAGAAAGAGAAAATAAAAAAAAGTAAATCCTGATGAAATACAGTCTATGCAAAGTATAAGGAACGAAAAAGAGAGTTTGGTGAATCAGATGAGTATACATAGGTATTGAATAGGGGAATAAAACTAATCTTTATGACAGACACAGGATATAGCAGTGCTGCTGAAAAATCTAACCATTTGAAAGTCATTTCATAGCGAATGGGACACTGACATCTATCCGAAAAAAAAGAGAGAGAAGAATAAGCAATGTGACGAGCCGAGGGAAGGTTGTGACTCAAAGACAATGTGAAAGCAACTGAGTAAATTTATTATAGAACACTCTCCATGTTTGAAAAACAGACTGTGTTACAGAGGAGCATAGCAGACATGTTTAATCTGGTTCATTTTAGTGCGAGGGAAGAGCGAAGGTACAAGCATAATATATACAAAATGAACTATGTACGATCGTGTGACACACGGTTGGTACAGCAATATAGCGAGTACTTACCTTGTCCCCATTAAGTGCATGAAGGTTTCTGATTTTTAGTGGACTTCCCTACAAATATTATGCTAGATTGTACATTAAACTTAGTGATCGAGGGATTTTGCGTTGCTTCAAATAACATTGAAAAATTAATTGCACATACTGGGTGAGGGATACACGTTATAGTAGAGAGAGAGAGAGAGAGAGAGAGAGAGAGAGAGAGAGAGAGAGAGAGAGTTAAATTATAGCAAAAAAAGGAGTGGTTGAAAAATATCTCTTAGGTTTCAAATATTTCTTTACATGAAGGAGGTTTCCACACACAAACCTCAAGGGAGACACCACAATCACTATGAGAGAAAGAATAAGGAAAATGGTACTTGAACAAGTTCTTATTAGGCCTAATAGCAAAGTAGTTTCTCCTCCTTTCCTATTTAAAAGTATCGATCTCATTCGTATATTACTAGTAATAAAATATATAAGAAAAATTCAATGCCTTCACCATTATTCCATTACTTGGGAAAAAGGTTAATTAGATTAAATGTAATACCTCATGACATAAGTCTCTTCTAGGTAGGTGTCAAAACATAGTAAACATATACAACTTTCCAACTATTATACTACTCACATACTATTTATTTTCCATAAAAGTATGCATTTAAAGATAGAGAATATACTTATCGTGTAGTTTCGATGTATATATTTCTGAAAATACAACTAAACAGATTACATATATTGTGAAAACTGTGTGAATGCCAACAGATCATGATAATCAGATGAAATTTGGAAATTGTGTAATTATGTCGAACTGAAGATTTTTTTTTTTTTTTTTTTTTTTTTTTTGGTCTAAAATATTTGCACAATAACTTATTTTTTATAGTGAATTCTTTTGAATATCAGAGCTGAAGAGCGAATATTTAGTTAAATAGAGAAGGGGCAGAGATTTGTAAAAGAGAAGTGTGTACAGAAATAGTTTTAGTACTTTATATATTGAAATCAATATTGAGCTGCAATATTGCGAAAGAAAATTGTTGCTTGCTAAGGGGTTGAATAATGAATATGGTCTTTAAAAAGGAGAAATTTTAAAAGCTCACAAATTAAAAAACTCACACGCGATAATCCCATTAAGATGTAATTAAAGCTTCCATTAATAAAATAAAACTTTAGACAGGATATGTTTTAAGGAAAAGCAATTGCAATTGCGAAGAAAACTTTGGTGATGAGAATGGTTATAGAGTTTCGTGATATTTCCTAAAATTATACCTATATCTTTGCTGAACTTTTTTTTTCTCGTGATTTTTATACTTCAAGGTGAAACATTGTAATTACCCGGTCAGGAACATCGTAATCATTAAGTCATTAAGTTAATATAGGAAATGTTTATTTTGATGTTGTTACTGTTCATAAAATATTCAATTTTTCTTCGTTTCCTCATCTAACTAAGCTATTTCCCTTGTTGGGGCCCCTGGGCTTATAGCATCGTGCTTTTCCAACTAGGGATGTAGCTCAGCAAATAATAATAATAATAATAATAATAATAATAATAATAATAATAATAATAATAATAATAACGGAAGACATAGGGAAAAGGCAACCCCTTGATTAAACGCCAGGCATCCATAGCTCTTCTACTAAAGCCTTTCTAACACACTATTTAAAAAACCAAGTGGAAGAGAAAACTAGAATACTATGGATGATTGCACCCTCAAGCATGAGAGCTCTGAACAAAGATAGTGAAAGACCGTGGTACTGAGGATATAGAAGATTAGTTTGATCCCGGAGTGTCCTACAACTAGAAGAGCTGCAGTATTGTGACGGGCCGAGAGAAGGTTGTGACTCAAAGACAGTATGAAAGCAACTGAGTGAGTTTATTATAGAACACTTTCCTTTATATACAAAAGCTCAAAGCAACAAGAAATTTCATGTTCAAAAACAGACACTGTTATGAGAAAAGCAGACATGTTTATTCTGGTTCTTTTTAGTGCGAGGGAAGAGAGAAGATACAAGCATAATATATACACAAAATGAACTATGTACGATCGTGTGACACACGGTTGGTACAGTATCTTCTACAAATAACAAGTATGTACCCCCCGACCCCCGCCCCCCCCCCAAAAAAAAGATAAACAGTAGTAAATAATCTCGACTATATTTATACTAAATGACTGAATTGTTGATGAATCCCCGTAATAGAGAAGTTGTACAGCATTTGTTTGTTGATTTACCAACACAAAATAAGCTCACCTGGCAGACGTTAATCTTCCTGTACTAACTGTCTCCCACCTCTATTGTATACAGATTTTCTTTCATGTTTAGTCCTTTCCTTTCCATCACCTTTTTTTCACACTATTTAGAAATATCCTTAAAAATTATCTTTTGACTTTTTTTTTTTTTTTTTTTTTTTTTACAAACATTATAACTTTATATTTCTGGTTTGTTCCTACTTTTATTGCCCTGATCTTAAGAGTCTTCTTTCACTACAGGCATTACTTAAAAAATTTCATTTTGAAAAGTTCCATTTTATTAATTACAATCTTAACCACGAAATTCCCCCTCTATCGGGAAAGGTATACTAGGGGTCCCATTATCTGTTCCAGCCTTGACTTCCACTCATCAGGTTTATGTGCGGCCAAGGAGAGAGAGAGAGAGAGAGAGAGAGAGAGAGAGAGAGAGAGAGAGGATAAAAGTTATATATGAATTCTCTCTTCTCTGCTGACGTCTTTGAGGAAGATATTTTTTTTTTACCTCTCCGGTTTCTTATCCATTTTTATCCAATCACTTGAGACTATTTTTCGAGAGACAATGGTCCAATTACAGCGAGCCTCCACAGGTTGAAAAATGGCTCCATAAGGTTTTCCACCTCATGAACCGTTTCCTGGATCTAAAAAAGGTAACGATAAATTTTTCTGAGTCAAAAGGAGTCGGAGAAAAAGATAGAATTTCTCTGTTTCTTAACGCATGAGATTTCGCTTCATGAAGGGTATAATGCCTAACTTGACTAGCTTGTCAAGGTGAAAATATGTAGACTGAGATAAAATGTGCTATTTGGCCTGAAGAGCTGAAGTAGGAGGCTTGTGTGGAAGGAGAGAAAAATTGAGTTCCTCGTTTGTTGGTAGGAATTTTATCAAATCTCATGAGAATCAAAACGACAAATGCCATTTCTTTTGTTGTAAAAAAAAAAAAAAAAAAAAAAAAAAAAGATAAAATACAAAAAACAAAAAGAAAAATAGGTTTATTGAGTAAGTATTTCGGTGAGAAATTTTAGGTGATAAATCTGTTTTAAAGAATTATTTCGAGTATTGTTTTCCTCTCTGGTATTCAGCAGCTGAACTTATAATTATTATTATTATTATCATCATTATTATTATTAGTATTATTATTATTATTATTATTATTATTATTATTATTATTATTATTATTATTATTATTATTATTATTATTATTATTATAAAATACCAGAAATACCTGTTTTCAGGAGAAAATCATAAAAATTACCGTCCTTCAAAACATTTAGTCATCAAGAACGCCTGCAATTTTAGATTATGATACCGCATTAGTTAGCAAGTGCACAAGAAGTAAACGATAGGTAATCGTTGCTTTAATCAAAGTAGAATTACTGAATAAATAAAAAAAAATAATGTCAAGATCCCATTCATTCATATTGTTGACGTGCTAACAAGTTATTCCTGTAGATTTCTCCCGGTTTGAGATTTGCTTTGAATTTTTTAATTATGCAGATGCTGAAGATATATGGCATCCACTATATTAAAATGCTATTCATTTTATTAAATATGGGGAACACTACAAACCAGGTATATGCATTCCTTGAATTCAAGTAAATTCTTTCATTTTACCATTTGCTGCTGGATTTCAATCACATGAATTATATAGAAAATGTTAAATTTAGATTTTAATGCAAAAAAAAAAACAATGATAAAAAGTTTTTGATGGGTGAAGGATGTTTTCAAGTCTTATCAATGGGGTTATTAACATGATATTTGGTTTAAAATTTTGCATAAAACTGCCTAATAATCAATCGCCAACAGAAAAAATGGTTTTGGAAATAATTAGAGTTAAATTAATAAAAAAAAAATATATATCATTAGATGTTTTAGGACAGTTTTGTTTGATGATTTGGAAGCTAGTCATTTTACTTGACATTTTAATTAATAATATGTGACATCAGTGTTGCCAATATTGTCATCATTCCTTTCCCCTTCAAAAAACTTATCCCACATTATGTCGTAAATTATTAACCTTGCTAACGTAGTAAACGGTTGCTAATATTTCAAAACGTTTTATACCCATTTTTTTTTTTCTTTTTTTTTGCTGGATCCCTTCACTTCAATTGAACCTGGAATGAGAGATCCTAAAAGTGGAAGCTGTAGTCAAGACATTGCGGATATTAACTTCCTGCGCTGTTCATATTTCTTCATTTGCTTTACCAAAAATATCCTGCAACTGGTAGCAAATGCAATGATTGTCTTGAAGATAGGTTTTCGTTCCTATTTGTCAGGGGGAAAATAAGATAAAGTCTTAGATTAAAATTTCTCTATTGTAATATGAAATGCTACTACAAAGAGGAAGTAGGAAAAAGGTTTGGATTAGAAAACCGCTTGATATGCACAGCATTTGCTTGGTATTTCAGTCATCAGTTGTGGCTATTATTATTTAATTCATTGGTAATACCATGATCAAAGCTGTTTTTCTTTATCCTTATTAATAATCATTTAGTTACAAATTGATAATCAGTATTGTACTTTAAACTACTTTTTTTCGCTATAGATTCTTCTCGTAATATTGATCTTATGATTTCAACACACGCAGAACGATAAAACACGCCCTAGAAATTATATCTAGGACAAAGTTCAAATTTTAGTTGTGGAAGGAATATATATTACGAGGTTATTATAGAACTTATTGGATATCAGCATATCTTTTCAACGTCTTTGGAAAATAGACCATCCATAGATCCCTTCAAGAAAGGTAAGGAAATGAAACGAATACCAAGGAAGAGGAAAACTGTGCGTTATATATAAGGAATTTAAAGTAGTTTTCTAGAAAATATATTACAGCCCGTTCATCAGATGAGGGGTAGTTTTTATATTACTTCCTGATGAAAATAATGTTGTATAAGAGTAAAGCCTATTGGAGCAATTAATCATGTATGAGTATAAAATTCAAATTAAACAAAGAGGAGGATGATGATTTTTTAATCTTATATCGTATTACAAATAATTAGTAACACTATTGAATTCCTCATTAAGAGTGGTAGCAGAATTTTGTGAATCAAAGTATGAAATTTTGATTACACGAATTGGTGAAATCTCATTTGAAAAAAAAAAAAAATCGCAAATCGCCTGTAAATTTTTTGTCTTTTACTGGATAGTGGATATCCTGAAAGACTATTAGATACTTTGCTAATTTATTTCATTTGAATTATATTTACCCATTGTTTAAAGTTTTATATAATATTAATCTAATTAGTTGAAATTAATAACCATAACAAAGACTACTTGAGACTACTAATCATTGTTAAAGAAATAATATTACCAGTGTCTGTTTAGAAATACTCGAACAAAATACTGATAAGAAATATTTGATAAAATTACTAACAGTCTCAAAATTTCTATCACTTCTGAACAGATATGATTTAAGGTTATATAAAAGGGCATGTTTTTAGATTTAAATTCCAAAAAACACGATTATGTATAACATTGAAACAGGAAAAATATAACTTGAAAAAAATAAATAAATAAAAAATACTTCCCTCATCTCATGTTGAATTTTGCATTTTCAAACAACTAAAAGAATTAAATATGACGAGAGGATTCACTTACTTCTGAGATAAAAGCAGATAAAAGTACAAATGGAATCCGAACATTTTATAAATGAGGAAATGGACGTTAGAAAATGATATTGACTAAAAGCATTTTCTAGTTTTAAACACCTAAATGGAATAGCGAGTCTCGTGTATTTCCGATAAGTTGAAAGATGAATGTTTTCTTCAGGAGAGTTTCCATTTACAAAGTTTATTTTTCATGCCTCCATTCTTTTAATCGTTCATCTTCCTTGAGAACTTTTATTTCCTCATTTTTCAACATAGAAAAATAATTTCCTGCAAACTATTCATTTCAACATTACCATTTACAAGATTTTCCTTTTCTTGCTTCAATTCTTTTATATTTTCTCATACTTCTTGAGAATTTCTACTTGCAGTTTTCAGTCAGAAGATTCTTTCTTTTAATAAGTTTTTATTTCAATATTACTATTTCAATTGCCTTGCTTCAGTATTAACTCTTCATATTTCTTGACAATTTGACTTTTATGGTTATCAAGCTGATAAGTTTTTATTTCTATGATATTTTGTTCATATCAATTGTTTGTTTTCCTCTCTGCAAAATGATTTCTTTCCTATACTAGAGAGAGAGAGAGAGAGAGAGAGAGAGAGAGAGAGAGAGAGAGAGAGAGGCTTTTCCTTTTCTTGATTGTTGTCATCAAAATCGTGATAGAGATTCATAGTTGGTTCATTATTTTCTTGAAATTTCTTCTAAATTCTTATTCCATGAGGGATCAGTGCATTCCACCGAGTGCGCCGCCAATGGCAGTTAGATGATCGGTTTAATCCTCCAACTACCATAACAGGATGCTAGTGCAGAATTTGTACCTCAATTTCCACATCAGAAGTTGGTCGATATAAGTTATAAAAGGAAATTATATTCACAAATATTCCAAATTAAGATTCATTCACCGACTAGTCCAGAGTACAATCATTGTAAACTTTGTAATGTAAAACTCTTTCATCAACAGTAGTATATTGAGTACATTTTAAAACTCATTCAGTATAGAGCATTTGGGACCCGATTAATAATATTTCGGAATTTGAAGCCTCTTTCCACCCTTCAGCTTCAGAATCATCCTGATGCCTATCGGTTGACTGTCTTCAGAAGAAATATTGAATTGATTCCATGCATGTCCAAAATTGGTCAATCATCTTTGAAGGAAAATATCAATGTTGAAATAATATCATTGTAATTTGTATTATTTTCAACCCACATACTAGACATGAATATCCTGCCTGCCTGTCGTTTCGAATATTTTGCTTAGTAATTTGTGATTGTCATTTTGATTTCAGATGCAGTGCAGAACGGATGTGCTCTCAGTGCTAAACTTGGAATTTCAGAAGTAATTAGTAAGTAAGTGAATATAGATATCTACGTTTTCCATAAAAGATTTTAAGTACAAAAGTGAAAAAATAATAGATTTTTTCCTTACAGAAAAAAAACCTTTCCTGGCTTCTTTCTAATTCATATAATAGTCTCTATGTTTACAAAGAGAAATCATATAATGTTCAAAACACATCTTGTTTCTAGAGATGTTTGAATTTCTTGAATGTGTTTTCCCTCAAATTTCAACAACTTTTTTGGAACAAAACTAAAAAATGTAATCATATGTATATTTAGAAATATGGTTATATGTTTTATTATACGAACACACAAAAACAAAAGCACAATACACACACACACACACACACACATATATATATATATATATATATGTATATATATATATAATATATATATATATATATATATACAATATATATATATATATATATATATATATATATATATATATATATATATATAGATATATATATATATATATATATATATATATTATATATATATATATATATCTTTTCCAAATTATTTTCGCTTACTAATAAAAAGAAAGTAAAAATCAAAGGTAACGATTAACTTATGAGAAAATTTGGTCTATAAAAAATCGAATATATGAAATCTAATATAATGAGACTTCTGGCCATTACCGTAAACTGCGATGGAATATTCTAAACTTGCTGGGAATAGAAACGATTACTAATGCAATGGAATATATAGTCTGTACATTTAATGGCTTATTTGCTTTTCAGACCAAATAGAAGGCAGTATAAGACTAGGTTTCATTTCGATTACACTACCTATTTCTTGTATTTTCTAAATTTACTTCGTTATTTAGAATGAGAAACCTAACCCACAGTTTTCCATGTGAAATTTTATACTATCGATAAAGATAACATTGATACTGGATATTTTATCCTAATATTCTGACTAATATTAAAATATTCATATGACATTATTATATGATATCTTTTTTTATTTCTCTTTTCCACTTTTGGTATATTTTAGCTGATACTTAACCGCGTAAAAAAAAGAATTAGGCAAAAACGGGTGCATCTTTCTGTTGTTGGGATTACCATCCAATTAAAGTGATTTTTAGCCCTCGCTTCATTACACCCAACTACCGTTTTAATGTATCTATACATCCTTAATGAGGAGCAAATTCCTTCAAAAATAAAACATAGTAATTAATGTGATGTTAACCGGATAACGTATATATCTTTTATTATAACCAAATTAACGTTATAAGAATATTCTAACTCATTATTTCCATAATAATAAAGAAATAGAAATAATGGCAGACACACAAAAAATCCCTGACTAAGCTAGACAGGAAAATGCTTTAAATGTGTAGTGTTATAGGTTCAGATAGGACAGTGATACTATTTCTTATATAATTTTATTCTTAAGAGGTACCCTACTTTTATTGTAGGACCGAAACGAAAACGAGAGATTGACGACGATTTCACTCTCACTGATAAGAATATGACATAGTTATGAGCGGTTTTATAGAGAGAGAGAGAGAGAGAGAGAGAGGAGAGAGAGAGAGAGAGAGAGATCCTCCATTACCGGGACGCCACACCTAAAACAACATCAAATGACTGGGGTAATCCCAATTCCCACCTTCATTATCTGTCTTAGTTACATTTAGGACAAACAAAGGTGGCTAATAAACATGTCGGGTCATTAAGAAATAATGAGGTCTTCTGGGGGTCGTTTAGCGGATGAGCCCGGCACACTAGATCCTGTTGATCATAAAGAAGAACGAGAGAGAGAGAGAGAGAGAGAGAGAGAGAGAGAGAGAGAGAGATTAAATTGAATTTTAGAAGATAGGAAACACTGATTTAGATGATTAGACTTAAACATTACTTTCTAACACTTACCTATAACATACTGAAGATTACGTGTTATCCCAAATAAACTATCTTTGAAATCCATATACTGTAAGGTTAATATATTAATATCGTTTTATAATATTTCGAATCTTTAGTAAAGATTATGTAAAAGAACTATTAACATCTATATCATAAAAAGCCTTTTCCCTGATAGTCCTATGAATTCAAGTGAACTCATAGATTCTTCATAATGAAAGAGAGAAAATAAAATCTATAAAATGAAAGCTGATACTGTTAATCAAAAGTTAACGAAACTTTTGTGTTTCATAGATTGGCTATTTTGTATATTAGCGAGTTTTCTCATAGATTACTCATGAAAAAATAGTCCTCTAGAAATATGCCGTTTCAAAGACTGTGCTGTTATCAATAAAATGCTTTGTAGCAACTAAAACAAACTATATGTATATAGAAATATGTGCAATATAATAGGAAAATCAAATCAATGTCTACCGTATACTTATCCAGCTAGACAAGAAAAAAAAAATATCATCCAGACTCTTACCTGTTTACCACTTGTATAATTTTTATACCATGCACTGAATATGAGCAATTGAGAAAACATCTTTATTCGTACCCTAGCATCTTGTGTGATCCAATATTAGTTCTCCTTATACTTCCTTTTTACGTTATTTTCGAAATCTACCTCATCGTTTATCTTCAGTATTTAGTCTGAGATTGGCAATGCTTTTGATTTGCCATGTACATGTTTCTTTCTTTCGTCACCACAACCAAAACGTAGCTTGCCTCAGGCAGTAAAGCCGGATAAGGGGGAAAGGATTTCTGACAGATTAACCCTAATTTGCATCGTGTTCCATCGGAGAATTTGATCCACAAAGAGGCAAAAGACAGAAAATTAAATGTACATAAGTGTGCTACTCCAACGGATATATGTGTTATAATGCTGTACCAGAAATGCTAAAATCTCACTTAGCTAATAATGTGGATATTCCAAGGAAAGAAATCTCAAGAATTATGGGAGAAATTGAAAATGGAAATAATTTTTTTTTTCTTATAGTAAAGTCGTTGTTATTGTATAACTGACTATGGCATGATTAACTTTGTTTTTGTTCATATGTTTTGGTGTTTCAATTAGATTTTATGCTTTTAAAGCCTTGCCTTGATATGGCATTGTGTAATTCTAAGAATACCCATGACATACATAACGTGATATTGAATAGAAATAATCAGTACTAATGTCTGTTTTACATTCTCTCTTTTGTTAAAGGGTCTCTCTCTCTCTCTCTCTCTCTCTCTCTCTCTCTCTCTCTCTCTCTCTCTCTCTCTCTCTCCAAGATGCTTACTGGTATGACTAACAGTTTCCCTTTGTGTATTTGTAATAAAAGAGATAGCTAAATTGCTCCATGTTTTGTTTCATTCGATTTTTTATCTCATTAAAAATAAACAATAATATGATGGTGTCACCAAACAATATCGCTAAGATAAAAGAACCACCACCCCCCCTTTGCTCTCTCTCTCTCTCTCTCTCTCTCTCTCTCTCTCTCTCTCTCTTTCTCTTTCCATACCTGCGTTGAGAAAAAAAAAATTGACGGCCCTTATCAATAAAGCATTTTCTCCAATTTCTCTCCCATTACGTTAGTGGTTGACGTTATTGTTGTAGCCCTATAACTTTCCCATTATGTTGTTTTTCCTTCTTTGATCTGTGTTACACTTCCTACGGAGGTCACTTGCCTTTTGTTCTTTTAAGAATAGTCTTAAAATGGTAATTAATAGTTGAAACGTTTTGGATATATATTTTCATTTAACTGTTAATAATGGTAAGTCACACGGCAATTTACTGCACATCCGCTTTTCATTTACCATGGAAAATATTATTATTGTCATTATTACTAGCTTAGCTACAACCCTAGTTGGAAAAGCAAAATGCTATAATCCCAAGGGCACCAACAGGGAAAAATAGTTCAGTGAAGAAAAGACATAAATAAATCATATGAGACGTAATGAACTATTGAAATAAAATATTTCAACAACAGTAACAACAATAAAACAAGATGTTTAACACATAAATTTGAAAAAAAAGCCTGTTCAACATAAAACCACTTGCTGCAAGTTTTTTTTTTTTTTTTTTTTTTTTTTTTTTTTTTTTTTTTTTTTTTTTTTTTTTTTTTTATTGTGCGAAGGTTATGAAAAGCTTACTCACAAACAAGCTAAGGTAATAATGAGCACTGTAATAAATTGTAAATAAAGAGTATAAATTTTTCTTATCTTTTATGAATAAATTTGTCGTAGCAGGAAAGGCCTTCGGTATTTTCTACTTCAAAATAAAATAAGATCAGTCTAAGGATGTTTATAGAGAATTTGACCTCGAAAGAGTTTTTTTAAGATTAAGCTTAGAATGATACTTTAAACTTCAGATTTATTGGAACTATAGTATTATCATTTTTAAGATAATATTTAGCATTTTTAGAAAACACGATGTTTTTTATTTATGTCCGCTGAAAAAAAAAGAAAAAAAAAACATTCAAAATTAAGGCTCGATTGAAGTGTCAGTTTATTCTAAATATATTGTGATATTTGATTTTAATGAAGAGAAAAATACTCTATTCCTTTTGTTTATATTTTCTTATATTGAATATAGGAAAACTATGATAATGATAACTGTGAACACTTTCATCGTGAATTCTATTTTTTAATCCAAATGTTGTATTGAACACTCAATAGTTTATATTCATTATCGCACATCATAGAATACTGTTTCTGAAATATATATAAACGTAAAAGTAAAAAAGAGAGAAAAAAATAGCAGTGACACACACCTGTGCAAACAAAACTTCCAATTGTTTAAATATCTCAGAGAAATAAAAATAAAATTAAAAATGCTCAGGGTTACCAAACATACAGCCGGATGGAGTGTAGGACAAAATTCTGTCATGTTTGCTAGACCATTTGCTTTTATTTTTTAATTGAGACATATGGGAACAAACTTTGAGCATATATATATATATATATATGTATATATATATATATATATAAATTTATATATATATGTATATATATATATATATATATAGATATATATATATATAATATACATGTATATATATATATATATATATACATGTATATATATATATATATATATATATCATGAGTTTGCCTGGAAATAGGCCTCTTTATATATTTTCCTGCAAAGAAATGCATTCATATAATAAATGGTTTATAAGCAATTTCATTAAAGAGGCCAAATTTCAATAAACAGTGCAAAGTGTAAAACGTTCATTTAACTCACGATGAAAATATTATTATATCTTTATTTTTGTAGAAAAAAAAGAAAAAAAAAGAGCGTAACTTACAGTAGGTAACTTTACTCGCCGTATTTATTTCTTAAATAGAATGAAATGATATAAATATGTAATCGCTGTGGGGAAAGGAGGATCCACTATGAATTTAGAACTATTAATTGATTAATTTAACTTTAGCCTTCCACTAAGAGTTAGTGCAGGGAACAAGCTAACAGAACATTAAACATTACTACCGCTTGATTAACTTTGCAAACCAATAAGGCCCCAAGGACCATTCAAGGAGCCTTGGTATATTCAATTTAGTAGAACCTGGCCATAAGGTATGAAATTAGCTTAATATTCTCTTTGGAAAAACATAGGAACGAACAAAAAGTTCAGTGAGTTATAGCTGTACCAACCGTGTTTCACACAATTGTATATAATTCCTTTTGTATATATTACGCTTGTATCTTCGCTCTTCCCTCGCACTAAAACGAACATGAAAATTCATGTCTGGTTTTTCCTCTGTAATATTGTCTGTCTTGTGAACTTGTTATGTCCTGTTGCCTTGAGGTTTTGTATATAAGGAGAGTGTTCTACAATAATATAACTCAGTCGTTTCCAACCTGCCTTTGAGCTCACAGCCTTACTCGGCGCCGTCACATTGGTGACCCCGGAAGTCGACTCGCTCCCACTGCCTTCCACCCCCACCTCCCTCGCCCCTCCATCGTTGGTACTATGACGGAGACGGACTCTACTACAGCAGTTGGCGCTGCGGCCGCCCCATTGAAACTTTCACCGTTCGCCAGCGGAGAAGCGTTTGCTTGGTTTCAACGCGCTGAAGTCCACTTTTGTATCAGGAGCGTGACTCGCTCAACCACCAAAGCAGATTATGTTCTCGCGGCGATACCCGAGAACACCTTCCCAGAAATATCCGACTGGCTTTGTGAACAAGGAGACACCCCAAAACATACCTTCTGCAGCAGTACTCGCCGTCGCCAGCCGCCCGTATAGCAAAGCTTTTTCAGCTCTCGCAACAACCGTTGGGGGACCAAAGGGCTTCGCTTGCCCTCAGGGAAATGACCAGTATCGCTCGCCTTCAGCCTGCCGCAGACGGCTCTCCTCGTGAGGTGAACCTACTCCGTGCCCTTTGGATACGCCGTTTACTTGAACCTGTACGCGCTGCCATACCCGATGTCGATAGTTTACCCATAAAGGACTTGATGACCAAAGCCGACGCCCTTATGGACAGCCACTTCAAGTCCTCCATCAACGCCTCCACTCCTGACGACGAGGATGCCTATTCAACATCAACCGAAGCTGACATGAATGCCGTAGGACATACACGCCTACCCCGTGACGTGCCGAAGCGGTGACAAAGCTGCCCACCACCCACCAATCGTTCGTGCCGCAACGAACGACTTCTACAGCCACTTACTACCTCCCATCCGCCACAGTTTTGCTACTACCACTTCAGATTCGGGGCAACGGCGAAGAAATGTGCCAAAGATTGTCAGTGGCCAAAAAACGTGTAAGTAGGCCATCGCTTGTGGCGGTGGCCTCCCATGTTTCTAATCTTTTCTTTTTACAGGATGCAGGAACGGGCGTGCGATTTTTGGTAGACACGGGTGCTTGTCATTCTCTTTTGCCGAGGAAACTCTTCAAAGCACAACGTAGTCTGTCTACATCTGCCGACGTCCGCTTGGTAGCTGCCAACGGATCTGCGATACCCACCTACGGTTACGAGAACCTCACATTATCGTTCGGAAACGGTAAATTCAATTGGAAGTTTCTCGTTGCTGACGTCACAATGCCAATCCTCGGTGCGGATTTCCTCTCTCATTTCCACCTTCTGGTCAATGTCGTCCACCGACGATTGGTCAACGCAGACTCGTACTTGTCGACACCTCTTTAACCCGCACCCTCTAACCTCCCTTTCACCATCAGCTCACCCACGGATGCCTAAGCCCACCTCCTCACGTCGTACCCGGAAGTTTTCTGTCCAGAACTTCGCCAAACGCCCACGGTTCCTGCCAAGCACGGTATTTATCACCATATCAAGACAACGGGACCCCCAGTCTTCGCAAAATTCAGACGTCTGGCACCGGAACGATTGGCAGCCGCCAAACAGACGTTCGCCGAAATGGAGGAAATGGGCCTTTGCCAAAAGGCCTCCAGCCCATGGTCGTCACCCTTACACATCGTTCTGAAGAAAGACGGCTCCCTCCGTCCGTGCGGGGATTACAGGCGCCTGAACATGCAAACAGAACCGGATCACTACCCCCTCCCAAACATTGCCGATGTAACCTCCTACCTGCACAAAGCGAAGGTTTTCTCTACGCTCGACCTCCTGAAGAGGTATTATCAGGTGCCTATGAACCCAGAAGACATCCCCAAGACCGCCATCACCACTCCGTTTGGCACATACACCTTCAATTACTCCTGTTTTGGCCTTCGTAATGCTGGGGCAACGTTTCAATGTCTCATGGATGGCATCTTAGGGGACCTCCCTTTCTGTGTATATTATGTGGACGACATACTTGTGTTCTCCTCCTCAAAAGAGGAACACCTCCGTCACCTGCGCATCGTGCTCGACCGCCTGCAACAAAACGGCCTTGTAGTCCGGTACGACAAGTGTACCTTTGGCGCCAACGAAGTGTCGTTCTTAGGGCACCGTATCACTCCTGAAGGAGTCCATCCCCTCCCTGAGAAGGTAGCAGCCGTTCAGAATTTCCCCGCGCCCTCGACCGTCAAAGCTCTGCAGGAATTCTTGGGCATGATCAACTATTATCACCGTTTTCTGCCTGCCATTGCCGCCACTCTTGCTCCCCTCTACGCCTCCCTCAAGGGCAAGCTAAAGAACCTGAAGTGGGGTCCCCTTCAAGAAGCAGCCTTCTGCAATGCAAAGAAGGCCCTATCAACTGCTGCGGCTCTCACTTTTCCTATCCAATACGCCCCTCTCCTTCTCTCCACCAATGCCAGCGACGTCGCTATTGGTGCAGTACTCGAGCAGGTGGTCAAAGGCTCGCCCCGCCCATTGGCCTTCTTCAGCAGAAAACTGTCCAAGGCAGAATCGGGTTATTCTACCTTCGATCGAGAATTGCTGGCGGTGCACTTGGCTGTCCGTCACTTTCGCCATTTCTTAGAAGGTACGCCCTTCGTCGTTCGCACAGACCACATGCCTCTGGTGCACGCCTTCACTCGACAGTCTGACGCCTGGTCCGCCTGTCAACACCGACATCTCTCCGCCGTGGCTGAATACAATTGCACCCTCCAATATGTCCCTGGGAAAATGAATCCCGTTGCCGATGCCCTGTCAAGAAACACGTTGGCTGCCGTTCAACTGGGATTGGATTACAACGCCCTGGCTGAAGCCCAACGACAGGATCCAGAGTATCAAGCTTGTAGGACATCCTGCACGTCCCTCCGTTGGGAAGATTTTCCCCTCGAAGACTCCAACATCACCCTCCTCTGTGACGTCAGTACTGGTAGACCGCGACCTTGGATTCCTGCTCCCATGCGCCGACAGGTGTTTGATTTCATTCACGGCCTTTCACATCCCTCGTGCCGTTCTACTGCACAGCTGCTGAAGGCAAAGTTCATTTGGCACAGCATTTCTAAGGATGCTAAGGATTGGGTCCGCGCCTGTACTTCTTGCCAAACTTCCAAAGTACATCGACACACGGATTCAGGAGTGGGCACCTTTCCTCAACCTCAGCGTCGTTTCGCACACATTCACGTTGACATTGTAGGCCCCCTACCCACATCACAAGGACATCATTACCTGTTTACCGTCATCGGCCGCTCCACTCGTTGGCCTGAAGCCATTCCATGGAAACTGCAACGTCCGCCTCATGTACATCTGCCTTACTCTCTGGATGGATTTCAAGATTCGGTATCCCTGAGCATATTACTTCTGACAGGGGAACCACTTTCACCTCTCAATTGTGGACGTCATTAGCGAATCTCCTGGGCATCACCCTACATCAGACAACGACCTACAACCCCGCTGCCAATGGAATGGTTGAACGTTTTCATCGCACCCTCAAAGCAGCTTTGATGTCCCGCTGCAAGGATTGCAACTGGTTTACTCAGCTTCCCTGGGTCCTCCTTGGACTAAGGACCACTCCTAAAGACGCCTTCGACGTCTCTGCAGCTGAAATGGTGTATGGCGACCCGTTGGTCGTCCCTGCCGAATTTTTTCCTTCTACAACCTCCTCCGACGATCTCCAGCGCATACGTCACGTCGTGGGAAAATTTACTCCGTGCCGCCAGACTTATAAGCCCCCAGCGAAGCATCACATACCAACGGACTTGCAGTCTGCAACGCACGTCTTCCTGCGCAACGACACCAGCAAGCCACCACTAACGCCCCCTTACACAGGCCCTTTCCTTGTGATCCGACGCAGTCCGAAAGCATTCCTCCTAAACATTCGGGGCAAAGAAGACTGGGTCTCCATTGATCGTCTAAAACCTGCTTATCTTCTGCCAGATGACCCGCCTACAGTTCGCCTCTCCAGATCAGGGCGCCCTATTTAACATGTACAGTATGTCATTTTTAGGGGGGGAGCCATGTACCAACCGTGTTTCACACAATTGTACATAATTCCTTTTGTATATATTACGCTTGTATCTTTGCTCTTCCCTCGCACTAAAACGAACATGAAAATTCATGTCTGGTTTTTCCTCTGTAATATTGTCTGTCTTGTGAACTTGTTATGTCCTGTTGCCTTGAGGTTTTGTATATAAGGAGAGTGTTCTACAATAATATAACTCAGTCGTTTCCAACCTGCCTTTGAGTTCACAGCCTTACTCGGCGCCGTCAAATAGCCATGCATTATGTTCTGGTGGATGTCACAAACTTAATAAACATGGGATTTCTTTTGACAAAGATTTACATATCGATACTAATTTATTCTGGCAAAGCATCTCAGATATTCATTTCAAAGTGGAATTATTTCTTTCTATGAATTTTAGTTAGACCTAGTTCTATGGCTATATACATAAGGTTGCTCTGTATGGCATTATCAGGTCCCTTACCTCTACCATTCATGAGCGACCTTTAAAACCTCCAAAAACTCTCTCTCTCTCTCTCTCTCTCTCTCTCTCTCTCTCTCTCTCTCTCTCTCTCTCTCTCTCTCTCTCAGTTTCTGCACGGATGTTTTGATATAGGGCCAATAGCATTTCCTTTCACTTATTATTCGTCCAGTAACAATAAAGTCACCCCCACTTATACTGTTATTCATAACTATAAAAGCACTAGCTAGACCAGGTTTCAAACCGAGTTACTACATGCTTTAGTGTTCAGAATGATGTAAACCATTTGATGAAATACAATGATTGAATTTTTGGAACTACACCATATTATCTTCTCTCATGACGTTTGTTGTATATGATTTATAATCCTTTTAAAATTATCTCTGAAAAATTAAAGTTGAAACTATTTTTAACTAAATATCAGGGAAATGACTCCTCTATTTCTTATACAACTGCAGACTGAAAACCGTTAATCCTACTTGTTGTTTATAACTATCCGGATCTTTATGATTTTTGGGTATAACTAATATACCTATAGAATTAGGCAAAGCTTCAATGGAATCAGTTTCATAAATTATGCCATGGATACTCACGGAAAACAAGAAGCGAAAGAAAACAATTGAACATCAATGAATTAAGTGTTTATTACAATTTCGTTTTGCTGGTAGTGCTTCAAAACTGACTGAGGAGAGAGAGAGAGAGAGAGAGAGAGAGAGAGAGAGAGAGAGAGAGGAGAGAGAGGAGAGAGAGAGAGACTTGGGGATATCAATCTTAGTTTCTAAATATGTAGAAAAAACGAAAATTAAAAGAGAGAGAGAGAGAGAGGAGAGAGAGAGAGAGAGAGAGAGAGAGAGAGAGAGGAGAGAGAGAGAGAGAGAGAGAGAACTGGGGATATCAATCTAGTTTCT
>NC_090746.1:91845508-91848008 GCF_036898095.1 Palaemon carinicauda
CCAGAGATTATTATCTACATTTGGAATAAGAAATTTGAGTGACTCTAAGAATCTGCCCAACAGATTAATATTAGATTCAGCAGCGGAACATCAGACAGCATAATAATACTTAAAACAAGGCAAAATTGAAGAATTAAAACACTTCAAGATAGACAGATCACTTGATATATAGAAAGATAAGATATAGAAAGATATAGAAAAAATAAGCAATGATTTTAGGCAAGTATTTCATAGCTTTTATGTTGTTAGATGATATAATACGGCTTTTTATATAACATTTTACAAAAAAAACTATTTTCCATATATATTGATATTACTTATTCATTAACTATATAAAAAATATATGAAAAAAAATGTAACGATAAATATCCTTCAAAATATCATATTTTTTCGTCTAAAATGTAATATTATTTCATATATCATTTTGTATATTATTCGAAATATAAATGCCACTCTATGTTTTTTTTTTTGAGGTTTTAGTTTCAGAATTCCCCTCTACTCTTCAAAGGCATTTGATCAGTTGCAACATGATATGCTATTTACTATTTTTATTTGATGGTAGTTTATATGTCACATGTATGATTGGGACCGTCAAAATTTGGATTAGTTTTTCACCAAAAAGGGCGAGAAAATGCGTAGAGTTAGATTATATAGCTGATTTATCCTTTGTATTGCTAACCATGTTACTAACGGTACAGAGACTGGCAGTTAACTATGTACTGATTATTTGCTCGTAAATTTATGGCTATGTATATGCTGAAATTTCATCATCCTAGCTCAGACTATGCTTGCAATATTTTCTATATAGATATGAAAAATTAGAAAAACCTAAACTTTATAAATGAAATATTTTAGTTACACTTACATATTATATGTGCAGGAATCTTTCTCCCCCATCCAGAAATGTAGTTATGCTTACAGAAAAATACAAGGAAATTATAATTCTTATCTTTAAAGTTTCCTTACTCCTTTCATTTTCTTTTAATTTTTTGTCGCTGTTCCAATTTGTAATTTCTTGCAATTTATAAAATCCTAAACTAGTAATTATTCCCTGGTATATTAGACAGCATTCTGCTTTCGCAAAATTATGGAATCTTGACAAAAATCCAATAACAATAACTGAACAATGTATGAAAATATTGAGTATGTTTTCTTCAATCAGGACACAATTAGTATGACATATAATGAAAAAACAAAAACTGAAAATCTCAATAAAAAAAGCCAATATAACAGAATATGAAAATCTCTCATAGAGAAAAAAATAGAAGAGTTTACAAATGTGGAATCTTTCCTTTATTTAAATTGCAAGTGAGTATACAAACATCAATTTAGAAAACCTCAATTTCATTTCTTCCGATTCAATTACCTATGCATTTCAGTGAGGTTTTAAAATACTTTCATATAAGATCTAGTGATTAGGATCCAATTTTAATGGTTCAGTATGCTCTATATTATCTATATTATTCAAACTTGAGAAATTGACTGATTTGTCAAAATAATTTACATAGATAAGTTATCTTTTACTTAGGAGAAACTTGTTTGGCCAAATTAATTTTTGATTATGTCTCCCCATTTAAGATGCTATATCATTTATTACCAATTGCTCTATAATATCTAGATCTATCTCAACTACGAAAAACTCAGGGGAGTAATCATGGAAAACGCAAAAATATGTCTATACATATTTCATTCATGCCCACCAAGATATTTTTTGCCCTGTTACCCCGTACCTTGATCTTCCCCTGTCTAGGTTAGAGTTACCATGCTTGATGGTAAACTCAGAACCACTGTTCTATTTGTTTCTTTGTTTCCTTTCCTTAATTGGCTATTGTCATTGTTTGATCTTTTGGGCTTCTAGCATCCTGCTTTTTAATCTAGCGTTGAGGCTAATGACAATAATAATGAAATATACACCAAATTATTAATAGAGTTTTGAATATACTGAAGATGTTGAATGCCATACTAACATTGCTTTTAAGCATTCTAACCTATTGCATTACACCCTTGACAAATTACTTAAATTAGTAAAGCTGTTTATATAAATGCAGTATATCATATTAATGACAAATTCTATTCTCAAGGCAAACAACAAACACCTCGTGAAATATTAGAAATTGACAGTAAAAATACAGGTTAAAAAAATCGTAATAAAATTATTTTCCATTACAGCTGACAAAGTGTTTACTTACATATACATGATCTAACGTCATTAGAATACATCATTCAATTGCTAATGAATATGCAATGCGGTTACATAAAAAAAAATAGAAAATTTAGGAGATCTTCCTTCTGATTGACTCATTCATTAATATAATTGGAAATGGATATATATGAGGAAAAAAGGAATTATATTTCTCCTTTATTACCGTAATGAATCTTTCCACATATTCTCATTACCTGAAAGAAAGTTTCATCTGTGGAAATGAATTAAGATAGTTTTTACAATGACTCTCGTAAATCAGTAAAAATTGGTTGCTTAAAAGTTCTGGTTCGATATTAG
>NC_090746.1:91853008-91855508 GCF_036898095.1 Palaemon carinicauda
GAAAAGCTGGATGCTTACAGAGAAAATAGATTATTGGGGAGAGAAAATAATGAGACAGATTTAATAGGATGCGCGAGTGTACTATCAAGTAAGAGAACCTTAAACCAAGAGTGTGACAGACCATGGTACAGGGTCTATGGCACTACCCAACACTTAAGCAAAATAGTTTGAATTTGGAGTATCCTTCTTCTAGAAGAGCTGCTAGCTATAGTAGAAGAGTCTCTTCTACCCTCACCAAGAGGAAATTAGCCACTGAACAATAATGTACAGTACTTGAACACAAGAGTGACGAAGATTTCAGTAATCTTGGTGTTGTTAAGTACATGAGGAAATATTAGTTTTTGTAAAGGATATTTGGTGTGTGTGTGTGTAAGGAAATGAAAACTGAGCCGTGACCGGAGAAGGATCCAATGTAGAAATATCTGGTCAGTCATAGACCCGATAACTCCTCTGCGGTAGGACTCAACGGGTGGCTGGTGACTGGGACATCTTACACCTAGATAAAGAATATCGATCTATCATTACTTTTCTTTTTTTTTATTTCAAATTACTCTAATGATGTTCCCCAATTTTCTCCACTATTAATTATTTCGAATCCATCTCTGAGTCAATAGTTTTAGGTAAATCCTTTTTGGTTTAAATCAATCTTTAATGATAGCTATAATGGCTATTTTAGAGTTATGCGTCAACCCATTTAAAAAAAAAAAAAAAAAAGTCCTTCGATGTCATTGATACACTGCTCTATGGTTGTCCAAAAATTATTCCAAAACTAAATATTTATCTGTTGAGTACCACTCGCAAAATATAAGGGCACTAGAATTGAATAGCTAATTGTTTATTCCACATATTGGATTTTCATTATTAATTTGCAATCGAATTGTTTATTTTGAACCATATCGCTTGGCTGTGAATATTCCGATGAAAGAATAAACTCATTCTCTTTGATGGAGAAATTACGGTTGATATATAGCAGTAACTGTTTTCAATATTCATATACGTATAATGTGACTTAGTGGTGCCTATCTACAGTTGGCCATGGACATTGCATTCCAGTAACTATTTACCAAGAAAAGATTAGAGGATAGTTGTATTAAATGGAATATTTTAGAGAGATAAGGACAATCAATTTACTTTGAACATTTGTAAGCTAACTCGGTACTTGAATTACGGAGGAAACACGCAATAAGGCAAAAAAGAGATTAGTGTAGCACTGTAAGCACATGCACATACAAACACACGAACAAACACACAAACACTCACACACACACACACACACACACACACACACACATATATATATATATATATATATATATATATATATATATATATATATATACATATATATATATATATATATATATATATATATATTTATATGTATATATACACACATATATATGTATATATATATATATATATATATATATACAAACATATAAATTATATATATATATATATATATATATATATATATATATATATAAATATATAAATTATATATATAATATATATATATATATGTATATATATATATATATATATATATATATTTATATGTATATATACACATATATATATGTATATATATATATATATATATATATATATATATATATAAATATATAAATTATATATATATAATATATATATATATATATATATATATATATATATATATATATAAATTATATGTATATATATGTGTATATATATAAATATATAAATTATATAAATATAAATATATACATATATATATATATATATATATATATATATATATATATATATATATATATAACGAAAACCTTTTATTCAAAATTTCTTTTGAATGATATTTCCTATGATGAATGAGTTACTAAATTTATGTAGTTATATAAATTTCGTCATAAAATTGCTGTAAAATAAACGCGCGTGAGCTTAAGGGCCCTCGCTGTCTGGCGACAACGCAATTTTTAGGAGATTAAAAATTTCATAATAAATGTCACAAAAATATTTCTTCAGCAAACAATCGTTGGGTCAATAACATTTTGGGGGTCGGGGTGGAGGGTGGGGGGTTGCCACACTCCCAGAAATTGGTGAGGCAATCAAGTAATTGTTCTGTTATTCGATGTAATTTTCAATTACCTTCCATGAAACCTAAGAAAAATTGGTACGTTTCATGTTTTGATATGTATTGTTGGTGAAAATTACGTTGAATAACAATATTGTTACGTTCTGCAATGCATAACAATGCTCATTCTTCTAGCCTCCTCCCTTACATCAAAACGAGCTATATTTTACCGCCAATACATGGCATCAGAGGCCCATTGTACCAATTAATATAGTGTAGTATTTGATATACACGTGTATCAAAGAAAGTGTGCTAGGAATTTAGAGGTTACAGAATTGGTAGCTAGTAAATTGTCCAATAATCGTTTCATTATTAGGAATAAATATCTTTATCAGAAATTGACATGAATTTTTCATTTGCTATAGGAAGCAACCTTATGAAAGTGTT
>NC_090746.1:91858008-91860922 GCF_036898095.1 Palaemon carinicauda
ATCTTCATCATCTTCAAGGTCAAAAGGTCATATTTCAAGGTCAAAATAGTGAATTTTGGTAATTTTTACTCGTTTTTGTGTGTAACTCATAGATGGTGAGGGATGGCTGATTATAATAAGAGGCAAGTCTGTAGTTCTGTCCAAATTTAATATATATTGTCTAGCGATGTTCATCTAATCAAATGTTAATGTCTTTGAGTTTTGTTGTGATGAGAAATACCGTTCTTTATTTCTTATTTTAGTGTTTCATTGTTTTAGGGCTTGTTTGGAATGTTTGAGTAATACAATATTTGACAATATATATTAAATTTGGACAGAACTACAGACTTGCCTCTTATTATAATCAGCCATCCCTCAATATCCACCATAAATAACGTTTCATATGTTAAATCCCCAGCTGCTGCTACCTCAGTGGTCATCAAGGCGGCTGGAGGAAGCAGCAGGGCTTACCGAAGTGCGTCAAAATCACTCACCATTCATTCCTATTTCTAACATGCTTCCTGGCCTCTTTCATATATATCCTCCTATCACCCGGAGCTTTCTCCAGTCCATCCATCCACCCAAACATAGGCTTTCCTCTTCTAAATCTTCCATCAACTCTTGCATTCATCACTTTTTTCAGCAAACACCCCTTTCCATTCTCTCTACATGGCCAAACCACCTGAACACATACATATCACCTCAAGCTGCTAAATAATTTTTTTTCATCCGTTCTCACCATCACTATTTCGTTTCTATCCCTATGTAATTGAGATACACCAGCCATACTCCTCAGATTCTTTATCTTGAACTCATTCAGTTTCTGTCTCTCTCTCCCTTTAATTACCTACAACTCTGTTCCATACATCACAGTTGGTACAATCACTTTTTTACACAGAACTCTCTTTACATGCATTCCTAACCATCCTTTCTTTACCACTCCCTTCACTACCTGCAACACTTTACATCCTTCATTCACTCTCCGACGTACATCTGCTTACACTCCACCATGTGCTGCAACAACACCTCCAAGCACTAGAACTGAACTACTTCCACAAGTAACTCTCCATTCAATTTGACATTCAACCTAGCACCACCCTCCCTTCTTGTACATATAGTAACCTTACTCTTACTCACATTAACTATCAACTTCCATATCCCACATATCCTTCTAAACTCTGTCACTAATCCACTTAGCACCGCCTCTGAGTCTGTAGCTAGTGCAGTATCATATGCAAACAACAACTGGTTTACATCCTACTCACGATCGCTTCCATCTATCAGTTTCAATCCTCGACCAAGCTCTCGCACATTATCATCCCTCCATCAACAAACAAATTGAACAACCATGGTGATATCACAGATTTCTGTCTCAGCTCCAGTCTCACTGAAAAACCAATCATTCACTTCATTTCCTATCCTAACATATGAGTTACTGCCTATATAGAGAATCTTCACAGCTTGCAACAGCCTTCCACCAATTCCTTAAGACATTCCACATCGCTTCCCTATAAACTTATATCATATGGTTTTCTCCACATCCAGTACGCCACCTCCTTGCCTTTTGTAAATATTTCTCGCATAACACCTAACTGTAAAAATGTGACTCATACTTCCCCTAGCTCTTTTAAACACCACCCCTGTATATTTAAGATTGCATCCTCTGTTTTTTCCTTAATCCTATGGAATAGTACCCTACCAAACAGTTTTCCAACCATACTGAAGAAACTACTACCCTTGAATTACAACACTCATGCACATCTCTCTTACCTTTATATAGTGGTACAATATACGTACACACCTAGTCCACTGGTACCATTGACAACATAAAACATATATTTAATAATCTCACCAACCAATCAGGTACAGTCACACCCCATTCCTTTAACATCTCAGTCCTCACACCATCCATACCAAGCACTTTTCCTACTCTCGTTACATCCAGTGGTCTCTCCACATCATCTATTGTAATCTCTCTCTATTTCTCATCTCCCATCACTGGCACATCAATACCTGCAGCAGCAATTATATGTGCCTCCTTATTATACTTAACATTCAGTAATCTTTCAAAATATTCCGCCCACCGTTTGCTTGTTTCCTCTCCTTTCGACAACCTTCAATTTTCTTCTTTCACTGTCTCTTCAATTCTCGAACCAACCTTCTTTTCTCTCTTCACATCTTTCCGAAACGTCCTATTCTCTTCATACGAATGACTCAATCCATTACCCCCCACCCCCAGTCTACCACCCCCCTTACCTCAGCTGCCTTACGTTTTAGTTGTAAAATTTTCTCTCTATATCTTTGACTCTTTTCTACATTATTCTGCAACCATTGTTCAAATGCCTTCTTTTTCTTTTCTACTTTATCTTCACTCCTTCATTCCACTTTTTATTACCCTTCCGCATGCTGCCTCCAACAATCCACTTGCCACACATACCACTTTTAATCCAACCAAAATTTTTCTTTCAGTAACTTTCACTCCCTCATACTTACCAATTCCTCTCACTTTCATTCTTTTTACCTCTGGTTTTGTTAACTCTCCAACCTTCACTGCCTCCCTTTTACATCTCCTCACTCTATTCACCCACTCTTTTGCTATAATTAACTTTCCTTCATCCAAAAAATTATCAGACATGTTATTAGAATTACCCCTAAACACGTGCAAATAGTTCAATCTTCCAACTAGTAAATAAAGCATTTAATGAAGATTTGTATCCCTTCATGAAGTTATATAGTTTTCTAGAAAATGTGCCAATGACTACCATGAAATATAATAAGATATACCACAGAAACAACACTTCATAGTTAATCTGGAATTCAATTGTTTATTTTCAAAATCATTTTAATATATAAAATGTATCTAAAATAAGGAAAATCATAACTTTAAGTAATTAATGTATTGACAGTTAGGTAAATATAACGCATCTCTAGCTAT
>NC_090746.1:91861422-91863922 GCF_036898095.1 Palaemon carinicauda
TCATGGTTGGAAAGAGGTTAAAGTCAGATAGCGCTAGGTCAGGATAATAAAGGGGGTGCCGAAGAATTTCATAGCCAAAAGAGTGCGCTTCTTTCTGGACACTATGCGAGTCGTGGACTGGAGTATTTTCTGCAGTAGTTGGACACCTCTAGTCAGCAGCCCATACCTTTTGATTTTGATGGATTCTCGCAATTTATGCATTGATAAAGCATAGTAAGACCCAGTAATTCTGGTACCCTTGGCGAAGAAATACGTCATCTCTACTCAATGCTAGTCTCAAAAGACGGTAAGCATGACCTCTCTTACTCAGTGTTGAACGCTTGCCTTCTTTGGGGCGGGTGAGTCAAAGTGCTTCCATTGCATAGACAGGACTTTAGTCTCAAGATCATAGTGACGGACCCATATTACATCCTATGTGATAAGTCTGTCAAAAAAAGGCTTCCTGATTTTGTTGACACATATCCAAAAGAGCCTTTAAGCAATTCCTGCTTTTAGAAAGGAGTAAGGACTCTGGGAATCTATCGTGCAGTCACCTTATGCATGTGCAATTTATCCTGAAATAACTTTTTCTACAGACCCTAAACATATCTTCACAATTTAGGCTAACTTATGAAACGGTTATACGGCAGTCTTCAAAAATGGCAGTCTTTACGTTTAATGGGAAGGTCTCTTCATCAATGCCAGAAGGAGAGCGTTCAGGAACGGGTGCTGTTCCGACAGAAGTTCGGCCACGCTTGAACTGGTGATGGCTCTGTTCTACATCATATGATGGAGCAACATTTCCATAAGTTTGTTTCATTTCATCGAACGTCTGTTTCAGCGTGCAACCTTTCAAATATAGAAACCTGATCACTGCTTTGTACTCCACTCTGTCATTAGTCACACTTTACTTCAATGTAACACCTTTAAAAAAGGAAGTAATGATAGTTCATTGCTACAATTTATTACTTGACGTATACATTAATGCACCATTACACAGGTGAAATTCCAGTCAGAAATAATAATCCTAGTGGGGTCAGGGGAAATCTAAATGACCGTCCAAAGGCTTCAACCGAGAAAATAGTCTATTTAGGAGAGGGAATATGTAAATAAATGCACTGAAAGAAAGCTAATCAACAATTGAAATGAATATTTTTAAAAACAATATAAAAACAGATTTATTCATACAAAAACTATAGAAAAGAGATTCATGTCAACCTGTTCAACATAAAATCAATCGTTGAATTCTGAACATATAAAGTTCCACTAACTCAACTACCTAATTAGGAAGATCATTCCACAACCTAGTCACAGCTGGAATAAAACGTCTCAGAATACTTTGGCAGTATTGAGCCTTATTATGAAAAACGTATAACTCTTAGAATTAACTGCATACCTAGTATTACGAACAAGATGGTATTGTCGGGAAAGATCTGAGTGCAAAGGATGGACGGTATTATGAAAAATCATAGAATGAACTAACAGAACGATGGTACCAGAGATTATTATCTACATTTGGAATAAGAAATTTGAGAGACTGTAAGAATCTGTCCAACAGATTGAGATAAGATTCTGCAGCTGAAAATCAGACAGCATAATAATACTTAAAACAAGGCAGAATTAAAGAAGTAAAGTACCTCAAAATAGACAGATCACTTGAAATATAGAAAGATAAGATATAGAAAGATATAGAAAAATAAGCAATGATTCTAGGCAAGTATTTCATAGATTTTATGTTGTTAGATGAATATAATACGGCTTTTTATATAAACATTTTACAAAAAACTATTTTCCATATATATTGATATTACTTATTCAATAACTATCAAAAAATATATGAAAAAATGTAACGATAAATATCCTTCAAAATATCATATTTTTTCGCCCTAAAATATAAATATTTTTTCATATTTCATTTTGTATATTATTCGAAATATAAATGCCACTCTATGTTTTTTGAGGTTTTAGCTTCAGTATTCCCCTCTGCTCTTCAAAGGCATTTGATGAGTTGCAGCATGATATGCTATTTACTATTTTTATTTGATGGTAGTTTATATGTCACATGTATGATTGAGACCGTCAAAATTTGGATTAGCTTTTCACCAAAACGGGCGTAAAGAATGCGTAGAGTTAATTTATATAGATGATTTATCCTTTGTATTGCTAACCATGTTACTAACGTTACAGAGACTGGCAGTTAACTATGTACTGATTATTTGCCCTTATATTTATGGCTATGTATATGCTGAAATTTCATCCTCCTAGCTCAGACTATGCTCGCAATATTTGCTATATAAATATGAAAAATCAGAAAAACCTAAACTTTATAAATGAAATATTCTAGTTACACTTATATATTATATGTGAAGGAATCTTTCTCTCACATCAAGAAATGTAGTTATGCTTACAGAAAAATACAAGGAAATTTTAATTCTTTTCTTTAAAGTTTCCTTAATCCTTTTATTCGCTTTTAATTTTTTTGTTGCTGTTCCTATTTGTAATTGCTTGCAATTTAAAAAAT
>NC_090746.1:91873922-91878922 GCF_036898095.1 Palaemon carinicauda
GAATTAAAACACTTCTTCAAAATACATTGATCACCGAAAATCTTGTAAGACTTTCTCAATAAGCCCTTTTTTTTGTGCAATTGAAGAAGACACGGACTTAATGTGTTTCTCAAAAGTAAATTTGCTGTCAAGAATCACACGTAAAATTTGAAAAAGCCATACAAATTTAAAGAAACATTATCAATACTGAGATCCGAATGTTGAGGAGCTACCGTCCTTGACCTACTAACAGTCATACTTTGAGTTTTGTTAGGATTCAACTCCATACCCTATAATTTGCACCATGCACTAAATTTAGCTAAATCTCTATTAAGGGATTCACCAACCCCAGATCTACATTCAGGGGATGGAATTGATGCAAAGAGACTAGCATTATCTGCATATGCAACAAGCTTGTTTTCTAGGCCAAACCACATGTCATGTGTAAATAGTATGAAAAGTAATGGGCCAAGAACACTACCCTGTGGAACACCGAATATTACATTCATATACTCACTATGGTGCCCATTAACAACATCTCTTTGAGAGCTATTACTTCAAAAATCAATAATAATGCAAAGAAAGGACCCACCCACGCCCAACTGTTTCAGTTTGGAAACAAGGGCCTCATGATTAACACGGTCAAAGGCAGCACTAAAATCAAGGCCAATCATACAAACTTCCTGACCACAATCAAGGTATTTGTGTACAGCAGTGGAGATTGTAAGAAGGGCATCACATGCTCCAAGGCCTTTACGAAAACCAAATTGCAAACTAGAGAATAGATGATTACCTTCAGCAAACCTATTAAGACGTTTTGCCAGAAGACGTTCAAAAACTTCAGACAATATGGGAGTTATGGAAATTGGGCGGTAATTAGTGGGTCTTGCGCTACCACAAATACATTTACATAGATGAGTAACATTACCAATTCTCCAACAAGTGCTAAAAGCTCCTCTTCTTGCTAACTTGCGCAAAATAACAGATAACTTTGGAGCTAAGAAATCTGTTGTCTTTATAAAAAACAAAGAAAAAATACCATTTGGGTCTACACCTCCATATGCATCAAGGTCCATCAACAGAGCTTTAATCTCACGAGATCGAAAAGCTAAACTAGTGTAGTTGGTTTAGCCTCAGGAAAACATGAAGGAGGAAGTTCAAGTTTTTCATTACTCTGTTTACTGTCAAAAACATCAGCCAAAAGGGTTGCCTTTTCCTTTGGACAGTGAGTAACTGAGCCATCTGGTTTAAGTAAAGGAGGAACTGTTGCATCTACACCAAAGAGTGCAGATTTAAGGGTAGACCACCATTTATGTTCCTGAGTTGTACCAGAAAGGGTTTCTTTTATGATTAGATTGCACTCCTTTTCAGCTGAGGCATATACTCTCTGAGCAAAAGCTCGAAGCTGAGTATAGCTGTTCCAGGTCAAATCTGATCTGTTAACCCTCCAAAGATGATAGGCCTCCTGCTTCTCCAAATAAGCACGTCTACAATCATCATTGAACCACGGTTCGTCCTTCACTCGCTACCTTAGCACACGAGAAGGGATACGCCTATCAATTATGTTGACTAGATTTTCATTCAAAGGGACAACACGGTCTACACTACTATATAATTGTGACCAATTCAAGCACAAAAGATCATGCAAAATCCCATTCCAGTCTGATTGGAATTTCATATAAATTTTACAAGTATGATATATCAGGGACAGGCTGCTCAGTCTTCACTACTAATGAAATCAGGGCATGATCAGATGTCCCGACTGGAGAATCAACCTTACTAGTTATAACGCCAGGGGAGTCAGTGTATACGAGGTCCAAGCAACTACCAGACCTGTGAGTAGCTTCATTTATGATTTGCTCACAGCCTGATTCTGAAGCAAAGTCTAAAGCTCTTAAGCCATGGCGATCGGTAGGACAGATAGAAGTTAATCACTCCCTATGTTGAGCATTAAAGTCACCAGCAAAAACAAAAGAAGCCTTTCTATCATCTTCTTGTATATTAGCCATAATGGTAAGAAGACAGTCGATTCCGGTAGATCAAACACAAAAGAAAGTTGTTATACCTGCCACAAACTATTATTACCTGAATCTCATAACATCCACATTGATAGCAGGACTTATGATAAGCAGGGTACTCGGTCCTATTATACACCGCACTTCCCCTACCCCTAAGGATGGCACCACGTTTCAACATTATTGGATTCTTAAAACCAGTTATAAGGAGCTCAGATGAGTGCCTCATATTAGAAACCAAAGTTTTTGAGCACAAAAGAATATCATACTGTCAGGACGCAACTGTAAGATCTTGGATATTTGCATGAAGACCACGAATATTGCAATACAGAAGACGACATTGACGAAATCTAGGACGTACTGGTCCCGAATTTCACTTTATGTCTCCAGACAGCATAAGAATTTATAGAAATAAAAAAAGAGACATCATACTTAAAAACTAGATTAACTAGAATTATAAAAATATAATATGTAGAGAAGTATAAATAAAGTGATTGATGAAACCCATAGACTATAGTAAAAAGTCGAAAAAACTGGTCAACATGGAGGAGCCGATACACCATGCAAGGCTAAATACCCTCCAGGATAGCCACTTCAACTGAAGGGAAGACAGTAACGATGGTTTTGAGAAGAAAAAGAATCGGAAAAGATAAAGGCAACCTCTTGATAAACCACCAGGCATCCATGGCCCTTCTATAAACCTGCCCAACACACCATTTCAAAAAAAAAACAAGAGGAAGAAAAAAAAATAAGATAGAATAGTGTGCGCGAGTGAACCCTCAAGCAAGAGAACTCTAACCCAAGACAGTGGAAGACCATGGTACAGAGGCTATGGCACTTCCCAAGACTAGAAAACAATGGTTTAATTTTGGAATGTCCTTCTCCTAGAAGAGCTGCTTACCATAGCTAAAGAGCCTCTTCTACCCTTACCAAGAGGAAAGTACACTGAACAGATTGCAGTACAGTAATTAACCCCTTGGGTGAAGAAGTGTTTAGTGTCTCATTGTTGTCAGGTGTATGAGGAAACACGAGAATATGTAAAGAATAGGCCAGACTATTGTGTGTACGTGTAGGCAAAGAAAAAATAAGCCGTAACCAGAGAGAGGGATCCAATGCATTACTATCTGGCCAGTGTCAAAGGATCCAATAACTCTCTAGTGGTAGTATCTCAACGGGCGGCTGGTGCCCTGGCCAACCTATATATATATATTTACATATACATATATATATATATATATATATATATATATATATATATATATTTATATATTTATATATACATATATACATATATATATATATATATATATAATATATATATATATATATATATATATATATATATATATATATATATATATATATATATATCTATATATATATATATATATATCTATATATATACATGTATATATATATATCTATATATATATATATATAGATATATATATACATGTATGTATATATATATATATATATATATATATATATATATATATATACCTTATATATATACCTTACTCTTACCCACATAAACTCTCAACTTCCATCTCCCACATACCCTTCTAAACTCTGTCACTAATCCACTTAGCATCACCTCTGAGTCTGTAGCCAATACAGTATCATCTGCAAACAACAACTGGTTTACATCCTGCTCATGACGTCTTCAAATCTATCAGTTTCAATCCTCGACCAAGCTCTCGCATATTCACCTATCTCATCCCTCCATCAACAAACAAATTGAACAACCATGGTGACATCACAGATCCCTGTCTCAGCTCCATTCTCACTGAAAACCAATCGTTCACTTCATTTCCTATCCTAACATATGCGTTACTGCCAATGTTGAGACTCTTCACAGCTTGCAACAACCTTCCACCAATTCCTTATAATAATCCACATCACGTCCCTATCAACTCTATCATATGCTTTCTCCAGATCCAGTACGCCATCTCCTTGGCTTTTGATAAATATTTCTTGCATATCTACCTAATAGTAAAAATGTGACTCGTACATTACCTACCTCTTCTAAAACCATCCTGTATCTTTAAGAATGCATCCTCTGTTTCTTCCTTGATCCTATTAATTACTACCCTACCATACAGTTTTTCAACCACACTGAAGAAACTACTACCCCTTGAATTACAACACTCATGCACATCTCTCTTACCTTTATATAGTGGTACAATATACGTACACACACAGTCCACTGGTACCATTGACAACAAAACATACATTTACCAATCTCACCAACCAATGAGGTACAGACACACCCCATTCCTTTAACATCTCAGTCCTCACACCATCCATACCAGGCACTTTTCCTACTCTCCTTACACCCAATGGTCTCTTCACATCATCTCTTGTAATCTCTCTCTAATTCTCATCTCCCATCACTGGCACCTCAATACCTGCAACAGCTATTATATATGCCTCCTTATTATCCTCAACATTCAGTAATGTTTCAAAATATTGCGCCCACCTTTTGGTTGCCTCCTCTCCTTTCAACAACCTTCAATTTTATTTTTTCACCATCTCTTGAATTCTCGAACAAACCTTCTTTTCTCTCTTCACATGTTTTCAAAACGGCTTATTTTCTTCATATGAATGACACAATCCTTGACCCCACCACCAGTCCGCCACCCTCCTTGCCTCAGTTACGTTACGTTACGTTTTGGTTGCAAAATTTTCTCTCTATATCTTTCACTCTTTTCTACATTATTCTGCAACCATTGTTCGAATGGCCTCTTTTTCTCTTCCACTTTAATCTTCACTCTTTCATTCCACTTTTTATTACCCTTCCTTATGATAACTCCAACAATCCACTTGCCACACATACCACTTTCAATCCCACCAACATTTTCTTTCACTAACTTTCACTCCTCTCACTTTCATTCTGTCATATGCCACTTCCAGCCTTTCTTGATATTCACTTTTTACCTCTGGTTTTGTTAACTCTCCAACCTTCAGTACCTCCCTTTTACATTTCACTTTAGTCACCCACTC
>NC_090746.1:91888922-91896422 GCF_036898095.1 Palaemon carinicauda
CCGTGACGTGCCGAAGCGGTCGACAAAGCCACACCACCACCCACCAATCGCTCGAGCCCCAACGAACGACTTCTACAGCCACTTACTACCTCACATCCGCCGCAGTTTTGCTACTACCACTTCAGATTCGGGGCAACCGCGAAGAAATGTGCCAAGGATTGTCAGTGGCCAAAAAACGTGTAAGTAGGCCATCGCTTGTGGCGGTGGTCTCCCATGTTTCTAATCTTTTCTTTTTACAGGATGCAGGAACGGGCGTGCGATTTTTGGTAGACACGGGTGCTTGTTGTTCTCTTTTGCCAAGGAAACTCTTCAAGGCACGACGTAGTCTGTCTACATCTGCCGACGTCCGCTTAGTAGCTGCCAACGGATCTGCGATACCCACCTACGGTTACGAGAACCTCACATTATCGTTCGGAAACGGTAAATTCAATTGGAAGTTTCTCGTTGCTGACGTCACAATGCCAATCCTCGGTGCGGATTTACTCTCTCATTTCCACCTTCTGGTCGATGTCGCCCACCGACGATTGGTCAACGCAGACTCGTACTTGTCGACACCTCTTCAACCCGCCCCCTCTAACCTCGCTCTCCACATCAGCGCACCCACGGATGCCTACGCCCACCTCCTCACGTCGTACCCGGAAGTTTTCCGTCCAGAACTTCGCCAAACGCCCACGGTTCCTGCCAAGCACGGTATTTATCACCATATCAAGACGACGGGACCCCTAGTCTTCGCAAAATTCAGACGTCTGGCACCGGAACGATTGGCAGCCGCCAAACAGACGTTCGCCGAAATGGAGAAAAGGGGCCTTTGCCAAAAGGCCTCCAGCATATGGTCGTCACCCTTACACATCGTTCTGAAGAAAGACGGCTCCCTCCGTCCATGCGGGGATTACAGGCGCCTGAACATGCAATCAGAACCGGATCACTACCCCCTCCCAAACATTGCCGATGTGACCTCCTACCTGCACAAAGCGAAGGTTTTCTCTACGCTCGACCTCCTGAAGGGGTATTATCAGGTGCCTATGAACCCAGAAGACATCCCCAAGACCGCCATCACCACTTCGTTTGGTACATACACCTTCAATTACTCCTGTTTTGGCCTTCGTAATGCTGGGGCAACGTTTCAACGTCTCATGGATGGCATCTTAGGGGACCTCCCTTTCTGTGTATGTTATGTGGACGACATACTTGTGTTCTCCTCCTCAAAAGAGGAACACCTCCGTCACCTGCGCATCGTGCTCGACCGCCTGCAACAAAACGGCCTTGTAGTCCTGTACGACAAGTGTACCTTTGGCGCCAACGAAGTGTCGTTCTTAGGGCACCGTATCACTCCTGAAGGAGTCCATCCCCTCCCTGAGAAGGTAGCAGCCGTTCAGAATTTCCCCGCACCCTCGACCGTCAAAGCTCTGCAGGAATTCTTGGGCATGATCAACTATTATCACCGTTTTCTGCCAGCCATTGCCGCCACTCTTGCTCCCCTCTACGCCTCCCTCAAGGGCAAGCCAAAGGACCTGAAGTGGGGTCCCCTTCAAGAAGCAGCCTTCTGCAATGCAAAGAAGGCCCTATCAACTGCTACGGCTCTCACTTTTCCTATCCACACGCCCCTCTCCTTCTCTCCACCGATGCCAGCGACGTCGCTATTGGTGCAGTACTCGAGCAGGTGGTCAAAGGCTCTCCCCGCCCATTGGCCTTCTTCAGCAGAAAACTGTCCAAGGCAGAATCGGGTTATTCTACCTTCGATCGAGAATTGCTGGCGGTGCACTTGGCTGTCCGTCACTTTCGCCATTTCTTAGAAGGTACACCCTTCGTCATTCGCACAGACCACATGCCTCTGGTGCACGCCTCCACTCGACAGTCTGACGCCTGGTCCGCCCGTCAACGTCGACATCTCTCCGCCGTGGCTGAATACAATTGCACCCTCCAATACGTCCCTGGGAAAATGAATCCCGTTGCCGATGCCCTGTCATGAAACAGGGCTGCCGTTCAACTGGGATTGGATTACAACGCCCTGGCTGAAGCCCAACGACATGATCCAGAGTATCAAGCTTGTAGGACATCCTGCACGTCCCTCCGTTGGGAAGATTTTCCCCTCGAAGACTCCAACACCACCCTCCTCTGTGACGTCAGTACTGGTAGACCGCGACCTTGGATTCCTGCTCCCATGCTCCGACAGGTGTTTGATTTCATTCACGGCCTTTCACATCCCTCGTGCCGTTCTACTGCACAGCTGCTAAAGGCAAAGTTCATTTGGCACGGCATTTCTAAGGATGCTAAGGATTGGGTCCGCGCCCGTACTTCTTGCCAAACTTCCAAAGTACATCGACACACGGATTCAGGAGTGGGCACCTTTCCTCAACCTCAGCGTCGTTTCGCACACATTCACGTCGGCGTTGTATGCCCCCTACCCACATCACAAGGACATCGTTACCTGTTTACCGTCATCAACCGCTCCACTCGTTGACCTGAAGCCATTCCCATGGAAATTGCAACGTCCGCCTCATGTACACATGCCTTACTCTCTGGATGGGTTTCAAGATTCGGTATCCCTAAGCATATTACTTCTGACAGGGGAACCACTTTCACCTCTCAATTGTGGACGTCATTAGCGAATCTCCTGGGCATCACCCTACATCAGACAACGGCCTACAACCCCGCAGCCAATGGAATGGTTGAACGTTTTCATCGCACCCTCAAAGCAGCTTTGATGTTCCGCTGCAAGGATTGCAACTGGTTTACTCAGCTTCCCTGGGTCTTCCTGGGACTGAGGACCACTCCTAAAGACACCCTCGATGTCTCGGCAGCTGAAATGGTGTATGGCGACCCGTTGGTCGTCCCTGCCAAATTTTTTCCTTCTACAACCTCCTCCAACGATCTCCAGTGCATACGTCACGTCGTGGGAAAATTTACTCCGTGCCGCCAGACTTACAAGCCCCCAGCGAAGCATCACATACCAACGGACTTGCACTCTGCAACGCACGTCTTCCTGCGCAACGACACCAGCAAGCCACCACTAACGCCCCCTTACACGGGCCCTTTCCTTGTGATCCGACGCAGTCCGAAAGCATTCCTCCTAAACATTCGGGGCAAAGAAGACTGGGTCTCCATTGATTGTCTAAAACCTGCTTATCTTCTGCCAGATGACCCGCCTACAGTTCACCTCTTTAGATCAGGGCGTCCTATTTATCATGTACAGTATGTCATTTTTAGGGGGGGGAGCCATGTACCAACCGTGTTTCACACAATTGTACATAATTCCTTTTGTATATATTATGCTTGTATCTTCGCTTTTCCCTCGCATTAAAACGAACATGAAAATTCATGTCGGTTTTTCCTCTGTAATATTGTCTGTCTTGTGAACTTGTTATGTCCTGTTGCCTTGAGGTTTTGTATATAAGGAGAGTGTTCTACAATAATATAACTCAGTCGTTTCCAACCTGCCTTTGAGTTCACAACCTTACTCGGCGCCGTCACAATATATATATAGCGTAGGATAAAAGCGCAGCATTTCCCAATACTTTCTTTCTCTTCTTTTTTTGTATCCTGCACTTTCTCGAATCCATTTTATGTAACCTTAACTTGAAACAAGACGCCCACATGCACATATCTGAACTATTTTCCCCTTTGTTTCCCAGGATATATTCTTGTATGTAATCACGCTTGCAGGAGTAAAACAAATTCAATTTCCTTGGCTCATATCATAACTTGCTCCCTCACGGCAAGCATTATTAGGTCACATGTCCCTATATATTTGGTCTATAAGTGGGGGTTAGATTTTCCTTTTTGGAGATTTCGGTAGTAATTTTGGAAGAAGCCATATAACGTATTATTTTCAAAATAGTAGCCGATAAAGAAATTAACTTTGTTTTTGAATTTTTTAAATCCTTTCCATTTTGATTATACACCTGAAAATATCTTTATGGTTTCTTTGGGATAAGCGCAGTAAAAATAATTTTCATAATACTGTAGTAGCCTATAAAAAAATTAACTTCATGATTTTTATTCTTTTTTTTTTCTTTATATTTTGTAATCCTTTTCATTTTAATACTACACCTGAAAATATTTTTGTGTCTTTTTTTTTTTTGGGGGGGGGGGGGGGGTGGATAAACGTAGTAAAAAATCAATCTGAGTTAAGACTGTTTCTTTACAATCATCATAGAATGATTAATCAAAGCGAGAAAAATAAACCATAGAATGTCAAAGTAGCAAAGGACACATTTTGGAAAAAATTATAAAAAGAGAGTGAAGTGGGAGAAGGTTTAAGAAAGTAGAAATATTGGGATATAATAAGGCTTTGTATTCCCTCTAAAAATATATTATCATTATTAATATCATCCTAAAATAATCATATAAAGTTATTTATTGAGTCATATGAATCGTCGTTTTCAACATCAAAGATTAGTTCGTAAAAATTTAAATTTCCAGCAACGCTAAAATTAAAAGAAAATTTTCCTATGACTATAATATATATATATAATATATATATATATATATACATATATATATATATATATATATATATGTGTGTGTGTGTGTGTCTGTGTGTGTGTCTGTGTGTGTGCGCTCGTGTGTGTGTGTTTGGGAATATCTAAGTAAATTTTCGTGAACACACCTCATAAATTTTCTCTGCTGAATTCCTGTTTTAAAATTCGTGTCAAAGTCATCTAGTATATATTGATATATTTCTTTTATTGTTTTAGCTTCAGAGTATGGTTGAAATCTTGGTTGGAATATTCATATAATAGAATTTTTTATCTGTTTAAGAACTCACGTTTTGTTTTTACTAAGTTATTCACTCTAGTAGTCATTTGCCTTCGGGATAATCTAGTGCAAGTCACTACATATAAAAACTCTTATTTTTGCGATTAATTTTCCATTTAAATATGACAATAAATAGTGTTGTCTATTTCGATAACTTCAAACAGCAAGCATTCGGTTAACTAATAATTACAATAATCTCCGGAATTTTAATACATTTAATGACAGAATTTCATCTTTAATCTGAAATAGTTTATGAGAAAGTATGTATAAAGAACCTAGTCAGAAGTGTCTCACACGCTGATGGTTGAATTTCATTTTAAGAAATTTTACATCACTTGCTATTTGAAAAAAAACAAAAACCAAAAAAAAAAAAAAAAAAAAAAAAGAAATCGAAAGAAATGTAAAACTTTTGCTGGAATCCTCTGCAAGGAAATTGAAAATCCACTCACTTGTTTTGTGTAACTCAAGCCTCTTTCGAAAAGATTCCATGCAACGAAATAATCCTGGATTCTCTGAGGAAGGAGTGGAAAAGAGGGTTCTTCATTTGTCTTTCATTCTTTTTACCCAATAAATATTTTCACTTGGACATAGTCCTGGCATATTTGTCTGAAATAGTAAATCTACTCAAATAGAATACGATATTTTTGTGTGTTCATATATAGAATTTAAAGAACTTTTGTATCTGAAGAGATTTCTTTAAAATTTTTCAGATTTTCTTAAATATGAAATTCATGCACTAACATCTTATTTCATATTTAAAGGTGTTATTCCAATATCCTTTATTGATAAAGTAAATTTTGAAAATTTTAAAGGAATACCGTTGCCACAACTTTTACAATGATAATTTTTTCCATGTTTTTAGTAGTATGAATATACCATGTACAATATTTGCTTCATGGGTAACTTACGAAAAATTACATTACTATAAAGACACACTTATCTTATTTTGGCAAAAAAGTGGACATAAACTTTAAAAACTTTATAAAGCCCTTGCTAGTCATGCAACGTTATTCATGATAACTTTATGTAAATCTTTCTCTCCAAAGAATTTTTTTTCCGAATTTACATTTAAGATTACCGTGGAAGGAAAAAAAAATAATTTCGAATGTTTGAAGAAACCCTCATTAACATGAGAAGCATATATTCTTTAGTTCTTAACTCTAGCAGAAAAATCTAAATGTCTGCTCTAACAGATCTATTTTCGTTCCCTTTTATTGTTTGCGGAAGATATGGAATTTATTCCCCTAAATATTATCCTTAATTAGAAGTGTTTGAGAAAGTTCAGTGAGTTGGAATTCTTATACAAAGGATAATAAAGGTGACTGGAACATTTTCTTCCTAATAATTATAAGGATGATTTTACATCATATAATATCCTATCTTAAATGAAATACAGATATCGTAAACATTAACTAAAATCCTATGTTTCATCGATGATAGCTGAAGGATAATATACTAAATAGAGAACGCTAGATGAATAGAAAAACAAAGATACTGATATTTATGTAAAGTAGATATACATATGCTTATTATTATAGGTATTATCAATCCGAAGATTGATGAAACAATTCATCATTGATATGTGCATTCTATGATTTCCGATATAATCAGTTTGTAAAGAAAGGACTTTGCCTTTTTTTAACTTTTTTTTCATTAAGAGGAAAGAGGAAACAAATTCTTTTTAACTTGTTTAATGATCCATACCCTTTAGAATGTTAGGAGTAATGAGACCATGCAAGACAGAATACAAAATTGCAGACTAACTTCAATAGCTGCAGCTGTTTAATCCGACTACTCTCTCTCTCTCTCTCTCTCTCTCTCTCTCTCTCTCTCTCTCTGAGATTTTTTTTTTCTATTCATGGTAGTTAATTAAGGGCAGTTGACCTATCCTAGCTAAATTAAAATATTCTCCTCCAAAAATGTCTATATTTTCATTCGGCCTTATTAGTCCCACTGTATAGTGGAGTCGGCCGCTCCATCTAATTCTCTTACATCCTCCCCCAGTCCAACCTCAACCAAATCCCCAACCACATTCATCCATCTGAACAGCTGACGACCCCAACTCCTCATCACTGGAATGGTCTTACCTCTCTAGACAGGTTCCTCTGACTCTCTTAGCTCTAATTATTTAGCAACTGTAGCTCAAATGAGCTTTCCTAGTCTCATAATTTATGCTACATATACCAGACATGTTTCTTACATCTTGGTCCTCCGCCCCCCCAAGTAATGATATCCGAGCAATTCATCTCACCATCGTAATTCAGTTTTTTTTTTTTTTTTTAACACTCCCTCCTCATTACTTTGAAGTCCCAAAGTTTTTGCGTCATATAATAGTCCAGTCCTGATAACTGTCTTATAAGTCTTCATTTGGAATTTTATTGACCATTTCATATCTGAAAGAATATCAATTATTTCTCTCAATTTTTGCCATGCTTCATCCACCCTCTGTCTAATTCCTTGCTTAGTACCTCTCTCATCTGTTACTATCGATCCCAAGCAGTTAAAGTAATTGTCTGGTTTTGGCGTTTTACTCTTATTGTACTTGAATGTACACTTCTTCGTGTCCTCTGCCACTAACTATTAGCTGTCTTTCCTATGTTCGTCTTCAATCCTTTCTCTTTTTAGGGATACTTTACAAGCTAAAATCCTTCTTCTGTGTCTGTTATAATGAGTAAACTATTGAGAAAAAAATAGTTCCTACAATTCTTTGTTGTTCCTTAATTCTGGTAACCAAGTGTCTTT
>NC_090746.1:91901422-91916422 GCF_036898095.1 Palaemon carinicauda
TGTTAACAACTTACATACTGTACTTTTGAGTTTAACATATTACATCTGTATCGGACCCAACTTTGCCATCTGTGACCATTTCCACAAATTATCTCTAACTGACAACTGTCATGAAATTCGATAACATTCCCATTGCAGTTTTTCATTTTTCTTTTACACACTTTTAATGTTTGAATTAAGAATTCTTAACAAACTTACTTTTCGAACTATGTTTTAAGAAATCATTGAAAAGGGATGGTATTTTTCTTTATCATCCAGGCCACACATAGGGATAGAAATTAATAACAACTCTTCCATAGATATTCCTGTAGAATTCTGGCCTTGTACATGTTACTATAACCTCATTTTCGACTTGGTCCGGATTCGAATCCTTGGCCGGTCTGATTACGGGAAAGTGTGAATTCGATATTAAAAGGTATATATATATATATATATATACATATATATATATATATATATATGTATATATATACATATATATATATATATATATACATATATATGTATACATATATTAATATATATATATATATATATATGTGTGTGTGTGTGTGTATATATATGTGTATATATATGTATATGTATGTATATATATATATACATATATATATATATATATATATAGATAAATATATATATATATATATATATAGATAAATATATATATATATATATATATATTTGGGCTCAAGCCATGTCGTCCTGATGGAAGTTCCTATAGGGTAGCTTCCTAGGGTATATTACAACTACGGCGATATTCCCGGAGAATTTACCTTAAGGTACCAGAATTCTAACTCCTGGAGCGAATATCCCTCATGAAAGGGATATCGCGACATATCAGAGGACGTATTCTTGACACTCGCCACATGGCAATCTGCACCCCAAACAGAGATTACGTATAGAGGGGTCAATTGGCAAGAAACGAAATCGGGAAAGAAAAAGGGGGAGCCGCTCCCAAGGCTCCCTATTCTCCCAGTTTCGTAAGCGTGCCTGGTGCCAATCCTGGCGCATCTGTATTCCTTTTTGCGTAGCTTAACAACTCGGTGTTTTTTCCTGTGTTTCTCGCAAATCTTGGATTTATTCGGCTTTTCATGGCTTCTCCAACTTTGTCGGCCTCTGATAAGGAGGACCCTCCGAAGTGCGGAAGTGTTTTCTGAAACGTCCGCAGTAAGAACCTCTGCGGACATGAGTTTTGTAGGAGGCGCGCAGCATGCGCTGTCTCCAAAGGTGATCTCCAGTATTGGGACCCTCAGGTATGTACTGTGTGCACTAACCTGATTACTGAGGCCTTTGATTCCCCTAGGACGGCGGAATCAAGGGATATACCAAGGGAGAAGCTTCGTACCTGGGTACGGGGCTTCCAGAAGAACACCTCTGGATCTTATCTTCCAAGTGAGAAGATGAGGGCGTATCTTTTCCCTAAGGCATCAGCTGATGCAGTGATTCCCCAGCCTCAAGAGGAGATCCCCCAAGTTCAGACCCAGGTGGATGCTGAAGTCGCGGTCGCTTTGCAAGACATCCAGTTGGATGACAGGATGTCTGATGTGGACGAACGTCTGGAGGAAGACCTCCTGGCAGGAGGCCAGGATGAAGCTCAAGCCCCAGACAGTGTAGAGGAAGAGGCCGACGAGGTGTCGGCTACTCCGGTTCAGATCCCGGAGCCTATTCCCTCAACATCGTCCGCTCTCCCAGTAGAGCTGGGACAGGCCCTCTCCTCCATTGTTGGAATGATCCAACAAATGAAGAAGAAGAATAAGGAGAAGGCGGCTGCAATGGAACTGCGGATGCAGAGCCTTACAGCATCACATGGGCCCCAGAAAAGGCTCAATGTGAAAGACCTTCCCTTGTGCTCAGATGTTAACCCATGGAGGTATGCTGAGCACATGCCGATGACGACTGGTAAGATCGTCATCTCGGATAAGTTGGGTTCAGTTCCCCTAGAGGAGGTGGAATTCTGGCCCAGCAAGGAGTCATATCCGGACTGTTACGTCCGCCTGAGGAAGGAACCAGCTTCAAAGGAGGAGACAGAGCCAAAGGAGGTCATAGTGATGGATCATGCTAAGGCTCAAGCTTTGCTTTCATCCTCGATGAAAGAAAGGGGCTTCTCGAACTCAAAGGTAGCTGCATTGAGCAAGAAGCTCCCTTCCTTTGTTTCCTCTCCTGCTAGAGCCTTCCCCTTTTTACAGAAAGGGTTTGCGGCTGCTCTAAAAGCAGTCGAGGCCGGCAAGCCTTGCCCCTCCCTGGAGGAGCGTAAACCCTTGTCGCTGGCCCTGCTTATGGACCACAAAGACTGGAAGGACGTCCATCTTACGTTCTCAGTTGGGAAGTTGGAGGCTGATATTGCCGGACGTCAGTTCGCCGAGGACCTCCCTAAGCTGTCTGACTTTCTTTTGCGGAGAGAGCTTTAGACAAAAGAAAGACTGGCTGCCTCAATGTCTCTTCAGACTACTCTTGAGACGATGATAAGTGACCCCAAGGTCCATGAAATGTTCATGGTAGTGGCCAAGACTCATCTGGCCACAGTGATGAAGGATCTTTATAGCTTCGTCAGGGCGAGGAGAGCTTGTAGGGAGTTCGTGTTCACCTCGGCTTCGGTGAGGCACGAGCCAAGGAAACTAATCTCCTCCAACATTTGGGGCAAAGACCTTTTCCCTACCGAATTGGTCAAAGAAGTTGTTGATAAGGCCGCCTTGGAGAATAGAAACCTTCTCCAGAAGTGGGGCCTGGCTAACAAAAGAAAGTCTTCCCCGGATGAGGGTCCTCAACCAAAGAGGAAGACTATGAGGACTAGGCTACCGTCTCGGCCAGCCAAGCCTCTTAGACAGCAACAGCAACTGCAATTGCCATTGCCTTCAGTGCCCCAGATGGTGGCACAAACCACGACCACTTTCCAGTGGGTACCCCAGGCTGTGTCGACACAGTCCACGGCATTCACCCCAACGTTCGAAGGGCAGTCTACTTCCTTTCGAGCAAAGCCTAAAGGAGCAGCCAGAGGCTCGTCTAGGCGCCCCTCAAGGGGAAGGGGATTCAGGGGTGGTCGCGGTCAGGGAGGCAAGACCTCAGGACGGCAGTCCAAGTGAGATGATGCCGGTAGGAGGGAGACTTCAGAATTTTCGGGATCGGTGGACCTTCGATCCCTGGGCCCACAGCCTACTCAAGAACGGACTGGGCTGGAGCTGGTACAGCACTCCACCCCCGTGCCCTCGGTTTTTCCAACACTCCACCCCCGTTCTGGAGGAGTACGTTCAAGAACTGTTGGAGAAAAAAGTGATCCGAAGGGTGAAGTTCATCAAATTCTAAGGGAGGCTGTTTTGTGTTCCCAAGAAAGACTCGGAAAAGCTCAGAGTCATTCTGGACTTGTCGCCACTCAACAAGTTCATAGTGAATTGCAAATTCAAGATGCTAACACTGCAACACATAAGGACCTTACTGCCCAAGAGGGCATTTTCCGTCTCTATAGACTTGTCAGACGCCAATTGGCACGTTCCAATCAACCGTCGAGTCTCCCCCTACCTAAGGTTCAGGCTACAACGAAGACTATACGCCTTCAGAGCCATGCCATTCGGGCTAAATATAGCCCCAAGAATTTTCACGAAGCTTGCGAGCGTAGCTCTCAAACAATTAAGCCTAAAGGGAATTCAGGTAGTAGCCTACCTGGACGACATGTTGGTGTGGGCAGCATCCGAGACAGAATGCTTGCAAGCTTCCAGTCAAGTGATCCAGTTCCTAGAGTATCTAGGCTTCAAGATCAACAGAAAAAAGTCTCGACTTTCTCCATCTCAAAAGTTCCAGTGGCTGGGAATCCACTGGGACCTAATGTCACACCGTTTCTCCATCCCGGCAAAGAAAAGGAAGGAGATAGCGGGTTCTGTCAAGAGACTTCTAGATTCCGAAAGGATATCAAGACGCGAACAGGAGAGGGTACTGGGCTCTCTCAATTTGCTTGGGTGACAGACCCAGTGCTAAGAGCACAGCTAAAGGATGCAACCGGAGTTTGGAGAAGTTATGCATCAAACGCGCGAAGAGATCTGAGAAGACCAGTTCCGCTTCGGCTACGTACTCTTCTCAGGCCTTGGTCCCAAGCCAGACATCTAAAGAAGTCGGTTCTTCTTCAGCCACCTCCCCCGTCGGTGATGATTCACTCAGATGCCTCGAAGGAGGGATGGGGAGGTCACTCTCATCGGAAAAAAGTCCAGGGGACTTGGTCCAAGCTATTCAAGACCTTTCACATAAACTTTCTAGAAGCTATGGCAGTGCTCCTTACCTTAAAGAAAGTCTCCCCGCGTCACTCGATCCACATAAGGTTGGTGATGGACAGCGAGGTAGTTGTGAGATGCTTGAATCGACAAGGATCGAGGTCACCACCTCTCAACCAGGTGATGTTGGCCATCTTCCGATTGGCGGAAAAGAAGAAGTGGTACCTGTCGGCAGTTCACCTTCAAGGAGTCCGCAATGTGACAGCGGACGCTCTATCCAGGTTCACACCGATAGAGTCGGAATGGTCCTTAGACGCAGGATCATTCTCCTTCATTCTGAATCAAGTCCCAGAACTGCAGATAGACCTCTTTGCGACGAAAGACAACAAGAAGTTGCCCCTGTACGTGTCCCCGTACGAGGACCCCTTAGCGGAAGCAGTGGACACGATGTCCCTCGACTGGAACAGATGGTCCAGGATTTATCTGTTCCCTCCTCACAACCTTCTGTTAAGGGTCCTCAACAAACTGAGATCCTTCAAGGGGGTAGCAGCAATAGTGGCCCACAAGTGGCCGAACAGCGTGTGGTTCCCCCTGGCATTGGAACTGCGGCTGAAGTTTGTACCGCTACCAGATCCAGTTCTGACCCAGCGAGTCCAGAAGTCGACTGTCCGCGCTTCATTACAGAAAACCCAGACCCTGCAGCTCATGATTTTCTCTCCCTAGCGGTGAGAAAACGTTTGGGATTTCGAAAGCCAGCATAGACTTCCTAGAGGAATATAAGTGCAAATCTACTAGAAGGCAATATGAGTCATCTTGGAGAAAATGGGTGGCCTTTGTCAAGGCGAAGAATCCGCAGGAGATCTCGACAGACTTCTGCTTATCTTTCTTCATCCACCTCCATGGTCAAGGGTTGGCAGCTAACACGATTTCGGCGTGTAAGTCTGCTTTGACAAGACCCATTCTATATGCCTTCCAGGTCGACCTAGGTAACGAGATCTTTAATAAAGTTCCGAAAGCCTGCACTAGGCTCAGACCTTCAGCACCTCCAAAGCCCATTTCATGGTCTTTAGACAAAGTTCTTCATTTCGCTTCTCTGTTGAGCAATGAGGAGTGTGCGTTAAAGGATTTGACACAAAAAGTTATTTTCCTATTTGCACTCGTGTCCGGGGCCAGGGTTAGTGAGATTGTAGCCCTCTCGAGAGAGGCAGGTCGTGTTCAGTTTCTGGATGGGGGAGAACTGAACCTGTTTCCGGATCCTACGTTTCTCGCCAAGAATGAGTTACCCACCAACAGGTGGGGTCCCTGGAGAATCTGCCCTTTGAAAGAGGATGCATCTCTATGTCCAGTAGAATGCCTAAAGGTCTATCTTCATGGAACTTCAGACTTCAAGGGTGGTCAACTATTCAGGGGAGAAATATCAGGCTCAAATTTATCTCTGAATCAACTCAGAGCGAAAATCACATATTTTATTCGCAGAGCGGATCCTGACAGTACACCCGCAGGTCACGATACGAGGAAAGTTGCCTCATCCATAAATTTCTTTAATTGTATGGATTTTGAACATCTCCGTTCATACACTGGCTGGAAGTCTTCCAGAGTGTTCTTTCGCCACTATGCAAAGCAAGTAGAGGAACTAAAGAGATCTGTGGTAGCAGTGGGTCGCGTCGTTAACCCTACTGTTTAACTCTGCAAGGAACAGTGGTTTTAATTGGGACGATTAATTCCAGGGTGAGTGTGTAGTTACATACTGTACTACAAACTAAGTGAGGGCACTGAGTTGCCCACGTAGACTGTTCCATTTCCAAAGGTGAACCTAGCATAAGTGCAGACATGTGTGCCGAGCGTTTCTAACGCTAATGTGATTGATTTGTAATACAGACTTTTATGACTTTGATACCTCGGTATCTTAAAAGTGGCATTAATGTTTTTTCTCTTTCAGATAAACAAGTTCTGTTTACTATCATACTTATGCTTAAAGTTTTGGGGTTATCCTCTTCTTATATATATATATATATATATATATATATATAATTGTTGTTAACCTGTCTATTTATTGTCTGTCAATAAACTTGTTCTTGAGAACCTTGCGTCTCCTTCACCTGTGTCAATTTATTGGTATAATTGAGCATTCATTCTATGTACTTTATCTGGGATAATTCTAATAGAATTGTTCATTTATGCAAGCTATGTTGCATTGGTTTATGTTTTCCCTTAACGGGAGGACTCCGTCCCATAAGGGGACGGTGGCGGTTTTACAAGTTTCTTCCTATGCGGATATAAACCTTTGTCCAATACAAGTATTGTGCGGAGAACTGGTCGATATTTCATATTGACGCAGTGGTTCTTTACAAACTATGCTTTACTTAATATAGGGTGAGACCACTATATTAGCTTGCCTGGTATTCATACATAGGTATATGTACTCTTCGAGACTTTTCCAGAGTCTAGTAGGACTCTTCCCTGTAGGGGGCAGGAAGCTCTAACATGATTTATAGTTAGTTGAAAAGATGTATAACGGTAACATCTTAGGTCTCTAGGTCTAGTCGACCGGGGAAAAATTACCTCCGGGGAGTACGGCACGTTCTGAGAATCCACAGATACAGTAATGCTCTGGTATACTTCCATCAGGACGACATGGCTTGAGCCCAAAAAACGGATTTTGAGCGAAGCGAAAAATCTATTTTTGGGTGAGATGGCCATGTCGTCCTGATGGACCCGCCCTTCCCTTTCTATGAAAGGGCTGTAGGACCCCTCCCTACATACAGTATCTGTAGCACCTCGTGTACGCTACAAGGACTACAGATGGCGCCAGGATTGGCGCCAGGCACGCTTACGAAACTAGAGAATAGGGAGCCTTGGGAACGGCTCCCCCTTTTTCTTTCCCGATTTCGTTTCTTGCCAATTGACCCCTCGATACGTAATCTCTGTTTGGGGTGCAGATTGCCATGTGGCGTGTCAAGAATACGTCCTCTAATATGTCGCGATATCCCTTTCATGAGGGATATTCGCTCCAGGAGTTAGAATTCTGGTACCTTAAGGTAAATTCTCTGGGAATATCGCCGTAGTTGTAATATACCCTAGGAAGCTACCCTATAGGAACTTCCATCAGGACGACATGGCCATCTCACCCAAAAATAGATTTTTCGCTTCGCTCAAAATCCGTTATATATATATACATATATATGTGTGTGTGGGTGTGTGTGTATAAATGTATATATATATATATATATATATATACTTTTATATATATATATATATATATATATACATATATGTATATATATATATATATATGTCTGTGTGTATGTGTATGTGTGTGTGTATATATATATATATATATATGTATGTATGTATGTATATATATATATATATATATATACTTTTTATTACAAATCATTATTCTCAGCAATGAATTTTGTATTGCTTATATTTCTATTTATAGGGACACGTTGAAAGCTACCATGTATTAGTTTATTCTGTTATCTAGCTAAATTGACGACATTTATTTTGCTACAGCTACCATTTGTCCAGCTTCGTGCCCTATTACATTGTATATATATAATAAAAAAATCTCCCTTGTTCCGTGTCAGCTACAATCTGAATTTAATTTCCGCATATAACAGAAAAATTTAAATCCATGATTGTTCTTTACTATAATAAACTTTTTTTTCTGTTTTAGTACAACAGCAAAACCAAATACTTTCTCTCCCGGTGAAAGTAATTTTCTTTATTCAGTCCGTCCGTTAATGGAATATCGGCAGTTTATTTGGTTTCGATATTTATTGGTGAACGAGACAAAACAAGAGGGGAACCTTTAATTGCTCTTTGAATGTCTCTATTCTTTTCATTCGGTTTACGTAAACAAAACACCTTTCTATTCAGCCTTGGTAGGAAATTCTCTAAAAGTAAGTGACTTGAAGAGTGCTGAAATATTACTAGTTTTTCGATTTAGGTAATTATTACTGGAGCCTTTTTTAATATTATGGATAGATCAATTTTTGATAAAGCTGTATTGTGAATATTTTCCACATATCAATTGAAAGACATTACTATGAAATACTTTGATGACTTTGTTTATGGACAGGTTTTATCTGCTTTTAATAATTGTATCTTATTTCTTATTGACCGATACAAAAAATATACAGCATACATCTATTGCTCATTGTCATTACTAAATGAAAATTTATATCAAAGTATATTTTCATGGCTTCTCTAGCAAATTTTATATCATCTTCTATTGAATTCATATATTCATATGTTATCGAATATGAAGTCTATTTCAATAAGTAAAATACTATATTTTAAGTGCATTCAACATCATTATTATGTTTCAAAAATAGAGAGACAGTAGATTTAACAACTAGATACCTACAAGGTTACATTTTGAATATGAAATATTTTATAATAAAGCTTTAGATAAAAACACTTTTTGAAGACATGGGAAGGTTGATTAAAAAGGCAGATTTAAAAAGAATCAAACTGTTGCTAATATATATATATATATATATATATATATATACATATATATATACATATATATATATATATATATATGTATATATATATATATATATATATACATATATATTTACTCCTCATATGTGTCTGTGTATGGATATGTATGCATGTGTGTTTGTAATCTATAGCTTTCGGTGATAAAGAAAGTATTTTTACACACAAAACGTGTCAAATTATGTGCACATAAAACTTCGAGATTTTTACTTAAAAGAAAAAAAAATAACTATACTCTTGAATGGGACTCAAACCTCCTTCCCCTCAAAGATCTACGGCTGTTTATTCCGGTCGCCTAATCTGTGTCAACTATTCTAGTCCCTGGCTGTGTAATTTAGGAGTATCTTTAACTTACTATAGTCTTAAGCAGGTATTAATTTGGTTTCACATCGGTATTTTCCTTATTTTGTTGGTTACTATTTATATAGGGTTTAAAACATAGAAATGATTGTTTTAAATACATTCCAAACACATACACCAGTACCTTGATATTATATTGTTTGAAATTAGAAGCAAACTGTTTCAAGTTTACTATTCATTTGAAAAGCAAGTAAGCTTAATTACAGATGAACTGATTCATCAATAAATGTAAAACTTCCATAAATTATCTCCATTTGAAAATTTTTATAGAATATCTCATTTTGAAAAAAATGATAAATTCATACATCAACCAGCCTATTCTCGTCTAAGAAAAATTACAAAATGTATTTATTACTCTAGTTTTCATTTCATTAGGTATCTTATATACTGTGGTCAGTCTAATATAAGTTTTCCTTCATTTGTAAAAATTTCCATGCAGAATGCTGGATACTGTAATGCACGCGAATTCAGCAGCGCAATTACCAATCATACCCTATATAATAAAGACCTTACTTGTCAGACTGTTTATATATATATATATATATATATACATATATATATATATATATATATATATATAAATAAATATATTTCTTTCCGGTTATGTTCAGCCGTCTTTCCCGGTTCCCCGGGGAAGGGGAGAGAGAGTAGTCATAGCCTGGTGTGAGGGTGTACAGTAGAAAACCACAATCTCCCACAAATTGTCAAGCTCTCACGTTGTAGTTAAGAAAGGGGGGTGGGGTTGAATCTAAATGTGCGTGCGTGCATATGTATTTGAATATTAAGACTTCAGTTTTGACGGATCCATTTTCTTCTTCATAGCGCACATATTAATGACCATCAAACTCCTGTCTATTCAAACGACAAAATCCCCTGAATGTAACACACTTATTATTAATATAATTTCATTACCTTTATAATATTTCTAATTCTTAAGTCAATGTCAACATGAATGACAATAGCAAATGATTGTTCACATATAATTATCTCTATTATGTGAGCCTTTGGAAGCTTATAAATACTAGTATTTTCGCGAACGTCAGATAGTTATTCAGGAGTTCGTCTTATATTAATTTCTACTTCACTCCTGCATTAGTACTATATATTTAAAAATAACAATAAAAAACTATTTAGGCAGGGGTATGTCAGTGAAATGGTTCAAATTCATTTTAATTTTTAAATTTAACCTTGAAGTACGTTAAATTTAAGATATATCAACCTCATAAAAAATCTATCAAGAAAACTCTCTAGATTTGGTGGTTGGATATATTTTACTGCAGACATATGTTTTTGATGGCTTGAAATAGCTCTGTCATACCATTGGTGGTGAGGGAAATTTGTTTTGAAGTAATAATCTAAGCATTGGTGGTGCAAATGCTTTACGAAAACGGCAATATGAACAAATGCTAGTTCGCATCTAATTGAAGCTATCACAAAGTACCAGAATCAGATTTATGGGCATTATTCAAAACCGGATAATGATTTCATATTCTGTGAACGTGGGGCTACGATAAAATTGTTATTCAACGTAGAAGTCTCTGACAACTACGCTTTTAATGCATAGGAATGATTTTTATTTTAATTGTACCAACCGTGTGTCACACGATCGTACATAGTAACGACATTTAATTTTTTCGATATATCATGCTTGTATCTACGCTCTCCCCTCGCACTGATAAGGACCTGAAATAACATGTCGGGACTCGTCGGTGAACAGTACCTAATTCTATCGTTCTGTGTCCAAGTGAGATGATCATGTGTCCAATTCAAACATTCACGCCTGTGGTGTAAAGCCAGTGGGATATAAATATATGCCCTCCTGAATAATTATAATTAATAACTTGAAGTATATGGCAATTATTTTCAAGCTTATTTAGTATGTGGATAAATTAATAGCCAATGATATATTTTCAAACGCATTACTTTCCTGATAAGTTTGAGTATTTCTATAAAGAAATATATATCATGTTCCTTCTAATACATAATAAAAAAGGAATGAATAGTAAAAATTGAAATGTAATATCAATTTTGAAATCACAGATATCGATAAATGTAATAGAAAATACATGCTTATCCTAAGAATTTCTAGTGACTTTAATGTCTTCCAGTTTTGCTGGTAAAAGCAAAACCCTAGTTCCTTTCTCTCTCTCTCTCTCTCTCTCTCTCTCTCTCTCTCTCTCTCTCTCTTTATATATATATATATATATATATATATATATATAATGCGTAGGATAAAAAACCTACCGTTTCCCAATACTTTCTTTCCCCCTTTTTTTTGTATCCTGCACTTTCTCGAGTTCATTTTATGTAACCTTAACTCGAAACAAGACGCCCACATGCACATATCTGAACTATTTTCCCCTTTGTTCCCCAGGATATATTCTTGTATGTAATCACGCTTGCAGGAGTAAAACAAATTCAATTTCCTTGGCTCATATCATAACTTGTTCCCTAGCGGCAAGCATTATTAGGTCACATGTCCCTATATATTTGGTCTGTAAGTGGGGGTTAGATTTTCCTTTTTGTAGCTTTCGGTAGTAATTTTGGAAGAAGCCATATAACGTATTATTTTCAAAATAGTAGCTGATAAAGAAATTAACTTCTCGTTTTTATTTTTTTATTTATTTTTTTTTATTTTTTCATTTTTTTTTTTAAAACCTTTCCATTTTAGTTACACAACTGAAAATATCTTTATGGTTTCTTTAGGATAAACGCAGTAAAAATAATTTTCATAGTAGTAGCCGATAAAGAAATTAACTTCATGATTTTTATTCTTTTTTTTCCCCCTTTTTTTGTAATCCTTTTCATTTTAATACTAAACCTGAAAATATTTTTTGGGGGGGATAAACGTAGTAAAAAATCAATCTGAGTTAAGACTGTTGATTAAAAATCATCATAGAATGATTAATCAAAGCGAGAAAAATAAACCATAGAATGTCAAAGTAGCAAAGGACACATTTTGGAAAAAAAAAATTATAAAAAAGAGAGTGAAGTGGGAGAAGGTTTAAGAAAGTAGAAATGGGATATAATAAGTCTTTGTATTCTCTCTAAAAATTATATAATCATTATTAATATCATCCTAAAATAATCATATAAAGTTATTTATTGAGTCATATGAATCGTCGTTTTCAACATCAAAGATTAGTTCGTAAAAATTCTAATTTCCAGCAACACTAAAATGAAAAGTAAATTTTCATATGACTATAATATATATATATATATATATATATATATATATATATATATATATATATATATATATATATATATATATATATATATATATATATATATATATATATATATGTGTGTGTGTGTGTGTGTGTGTGTGTGTGTGTGTGTGTGTGTGTTTTTGTGAATATCTAAGTAAATCTTCGTGAACACACCTCATAAATTTTCTCTGCTGAATTCCTGTTTTAAAATTCGTGTCAGTCATCTAGTTAATATTGATATATTTCTTTTATTGTTTTAGCTTCAGATTTTGGTTGAAATCTTGGTTGGAATATTCATAAAATAAAGTTTTTTATCTGTTCACGAACTCGCGTTTTTTTTAATAAGTTATACACTCCAGTAGTCATTTGCCTTCGGGATAATCTTGTGCAAGTCACTACATATATAGACTTTTATTTTTATGATTAATCTTCCATTCAAATATAAGATAATAAATAACTTCAAACAGCATGCATTCAGTTAACTAATAATTACAATAATCTCCGGAATTTTAATACAATTAATGATAGAATTTCATCTTTAATCTTAAATATTTTATGAAAAAGTATGTATTAAGAACCTAGTCAGAAGTGTCTCACACGCTGATGGTTGAATTTCCTTTTAAGAAATTTCACACCAAAAAAAAAAAAAAAAAAAAATCGAAAGAAATGTAAAACTTTTGCTGGAATCCTCTGCAAGGAAATTGAAAATCCACTCACTTGTTTTGTGTAACTCAAGCCTCTTTCGAAAAGATTCCATGCAACGAAATAATCCTGGATTCTCTGAGGAAGGCGTGGAAAAGAGGGTTCTTCATTTGTCTTTCATTCTTTTTACCCAATAAATATTTTCACTTGGACATAGTCCTGGCATATTTGTCTGAAATAGTGAATCTGCTCAAATAGAATGCGATATTTTTGTGTGTTCATATATAGATTTTCAAGAACTTTTGTATCTGAAGAGATTTCTTTAAAATCTTGGAGATTTTATTGAAATTGAATATGACATTCGTGCACTGACATCCTATTTCATATCTAAAGGTGCTACTCCAATATCCTTTCTTATTAAAGTAAATTTTGAAAATTTTGAGAGGAATACCGTTGCCACAAATTTTACAATGGTAATTTTTTCCATATTTTTAGTAGTATGAATATACCATGTACAATATTTGCCTCATAAGTAACTTACGAAAAATTACATTACTATAAAGACACACTTATCTTATTTTGACAAAAAAAGTGGACCTAAACTTCAAAAACTTTAAAAAGCCCTTACTAGTCATGCAACGTTATTCATGATAACTTTATGTAAATCTTTCTCTCCAAAGAATTTCTTTCCGAATTTACATTTAAGATTACCGTGGAAGGAAAAAAATAATTTCAAATGTTTGAAGAAACCCTCATTAACATGAGAAGCATATATTCTTTAGTTCTTAACTCTTGCAGAAAAATCTAAATCTCTACTCTAACAGATCTATTTTCGTTCCCTTTTATTATTCATGGAAGATATGGCATTTATTCCTCTAAATATTATCCTTAATTAGAAGTGTTTGAGAAAGTTCAGTGAGTTGGAATTCTTATACAAAGGATGATAAAGGTGACTGGAACATTTTTTTCCTAATAATTATAAGGATGATTTTACATTACATAATATCCAATTTTGAATGAAATACAAATATCTTAAACGTGAACTAAAATCATATTTTTTATCGATGATAGCTGAAGGATAATATACTAAGTAGAGGACGCTAGATGAGTAGAAAAATAAAAATACTGATATTTTTGAACAGTAAATATACATATGCTTATTATTATAGGTATTATCAATCCGAAGATTGATGAAACAATTCTTCATTGATATGTGCATTCTATGATTTCTAATATAATCAGTTTGCAAAGAAAGGACTTTGCCTTTTTTTACCTTTTTTTTCATTAAGAGGAAAGAGGAAACAAATTCTTTTTAACTTGTTTAATGATCTATACCCTTTAGAATGTTAGGAGCAATGAGACCATGCAAGACAGAATACAAAATTGCAGACTAACTTCAATAGCTGCAGCTGTTTATTCCGACTACTCTCTCTCTCTCTCTCTCTCTCTCTCTCTCTCTCTCTCTCTCTCTCTCTCTCTCTCTCTGAGATTTTTTATTTTTATTCATGTTAATTAATTAAGGGCAGTTGACCTGTCTTAGATAAACTAACATATTCTCCTCCATAAATGTCTACATTTTCATTCGGCCTTATTAGTCCCACTGTATAGTGGAGTCGGCCGCTCCATCTAATTCTCTTACATCCTCCCCCAGTCCAACCTCAACCAAATCCCCAACCACATTCATCCATCTGAACAGCTGACGACCCCAACTCCTCATCACTGGAATGGTCTTACCTCTCTAGACAGGTTCCTCTGACTCTCTTAGCTCTAATTATTTAGCAACTGTAGCTCAAATGAGCTTTCCTAGTCTCATAATTTATGCTACATATACCAGACATGTTTCTTACATCTTGGTCCCCCACCCCCCTAAGGAATGATATCCTAGCAATTCATCTCACCATCGTAATTCATTTTTTTTTTCCAACACTCCCTCCTCATTACTTTGAAGTCCCAAATTTTTGGCGTCATATAATAGTACAGTCCTGATAACTGTCTTATAAGTCTTCATTTGGAATTTTATTGGCCATTTCATATCTAAAAGAATTTCAATTACGTCTCTCAATTTTTGCCGAGCTTCA
>NC_090746.1:91923922-91928922 GCF_036898095.1 Palaemon carinicauda
GTTTCAAGTGTACTATTCATTTGAAAAGCAGGTAAGCTTAATTACAAATGAAATGATTCATCAATAAATGTAAAACTTCCATAAATTATCTCCATTTGAAATTTTTTATAGGATATCTTATTTTGAAAGAAATAATCATTTCATACATCAACTATTTCTTATACTTACCTATTCTCGTCTAAGAAAAGTTACAAAATGTATTTATTATTCTAGTTTTCATTCCATTAGGTATCTTATATACTATGGTCAGGCTAATATAAGTTTTCCTTCATTTGTAAAGATATCCATGCAGAATGCTAGATACTGTAATGCACGCGAATTAAGCAGCGCAATTACCAATCATACCCTATATAGTAAAGACCTTACCTGTCAGACTGTTTATATATATATATATATATATATATATATATATATATATATATATATATATATATATATATATATATATATATATATATATATATATATATATATATATATATATATATTTCTTTCCGGTTATGTTCAGCCGTCTTTCCCGGTTCCCCGGGGAAGGGGAGAGAGAATAGTCACAGCCTGGTGTGAGGGCGTACCCTAAGATGTACAGTAGAAAGCCACAATCTCCCACAAATTGTCAAACTCTCACATTGTAGTTAAGAAAAGGGGGTGGGGTTGAATCTAAATGTGCGTGCGTGCATATGTATTTGAATATTAAGACTTCCGTTTTGACGGCTCCATTTTCTTCTTCATAACGCACATATTAATGACCATCAAACTCCTGTCTATTCAAACGACAAAAGCCCTTGAATGTAACACACTAATTATAAATATAATTTAATTACCTTTATAATATTTCTAATTCTTAAGCCAATGTCAACATGAATGACAATAGCAAATGATTGTTCACATGTAATTATCACTATTATGTGAGCCTTTGGAAGCTTAAGAATACCAGTATTTTCGCAAACGTCAGATAGTTATTCAGGAGTTCGTCTTATATTAATTTCTACTTCACTCCTGCATTAGTACTATATATCTAAAACTAACAATAAAAAACTATTTAGGCAGGGGTACGTCAGTGAAATGGTTCAAATTAATTTTCCTTTATAAATTTTAGCTTGAAGTACGTTAAATTTAAGATATATCAACCTCATAAAAAATCTATCAAGAAAACTCTCTAGATTTGGTGGTTGGATATATTTTACTGCAGACATATGTTTTTGATGGCTTGAAATAGCTCTGTCATACCATTGGTGGTGAGGGAAATTTGTTTTGAAATAATAATCTAAGCATTGGTGGTGCAAAAGCTTTACGAAAACGGCAATATAAACAAATGCCAGTTCGCATCTAATTGAAGTTATCACAAAGTACCAGAATCAGATTTATGGGCATTATTTAAAAACGGATAATGATTTCACATTCTGTGAACGTGGGGCTACGATAAAATTGTTATTCAACGTAGAAGTCTCTGACAATTACGGTTTTAATGCATAGGAATGATTTTGATTTTAATTGTACCAACCGTGTGTCACACAATCGTACATAGTAACGACATTTCATTTTTTTTATATATTATGCTTGTATCTTCGCTCTCCTCTCTCACTGATAAGGACCTGGAATAACATGTCTGTTTTTCTCACTGTTAACTGTTAACCAGCGCGATTGTCGGTTGGACATGAAATTGCCTGTTATGTTGTTTATGCCCTTTTTGCCTGGAGTTTATGTATATATAAACGAATGTTCTGTAATAAAGTCACTCAGTTGTTTTCATCCTGCTCTTGACTCGCAACCTTCTCTCGGCTCGTCACATTGGCGACCCCGGAAGTCGACTCGCGCCTCCCGCCTTCCACACACCCAACCCCCCTCAGCCATTGGTACTGTGGCGGACTCCACAGAAGTTGGCGCCGCCCTATTGAAACTTTTGTCATTTGCCAGCGGAGAGGCGTTTGCTTGGTTTCAACGTGCAGAAGTCCAGCTCCACATCAAGGGCGTGAATCGCTCATCCACCAAAGCGGAATATGCTCTCGTGGCGATACCTGAGGACACCTTCCCGGAAATATCCGGCTGGCTTTGTGAACAAGGATACACCCCAATAGCGTATGACGCCCTCAAAACATACCTTCTGCAGCAGTACTTGCCATCACCAGCCGCCCGTATAGCAAAGCTTTTTCAGCTCTCTCAACAACAATTGGGGTACCAAAGGGATTTGCTCGCCCTCAGGGAAATGACCAGTATCGCTCACCTTCAACCTGCCGCAGACGGCTCTCCTTGTGAGGTGAACCTACTTCGTGCCCTTTGGATACGCCGTTTACCCGAACCTGTACGCGCAGCCATACCCGATGTCGATAGTTTACCAATAAAAGACTTGATGGCCAAAGCCAACGCTCTTAAGGACAGCCACTTCACGACCTTCAAGACCTCCATCAACGCCTCCACTCCTGACAAAGAGAACGTCTATTCAACGTCAACCAAAGCTGACGTGAATGCCATAGGACATACACGCCTACCTCGTGATGAGCTCGAGCGGCGACAAAGCCACCCATCACCCACCACTTTCTCGCACCCCAGCCAACGATTTCTATAGCCACTTACTTCAGCCCAACGGCCGCAGTTTTGCTACTACCACTACAGATTCGGGGCAGTCGTGAAGAAATGTGCCAAAGATTGTCAGTGGCCAAAAAACGTGTAAGTAGGCCATCGCTCGTGCCGGTGACTTCTCGTGTTTCTAATCTTTTCCTTTTACATGATGCAGGAATGGGCGTGCGATTTTTGGTAGACACGGGTGCTTGTCGTTCTCTTTTGCCAAGGAAACTTTTCAGGACACGACGTAGTCTGTCTACGTCTGCCGACATCTGCCTGGTAGCTGCCAACGGATCTGCGATACCCACCTACGGTTACGAGAACCTCACATTATCGTTTTGAAACGGTAAATTTAATTGGAAATTCCCCAGTGCTGACGTCACATTGCCAATCCTCGGCAAGGATTTCCTCTCTCATTTCCACCTTCTGGTCGATGTTGCCCACTGACGATTGGTCAATGCAGACTCATACTTATCGACACCTCTTCAACACCCCCCCCCCCCCAAGCCTTGCTCTCCACATCAGCGCACCCACGGAGGCCTACGCCCACCTCCGCACGTTGTACCTAGAAGTTTTCCGTCCAGAACTTTGCCAAACGCCCACGGCTCCTGACAAGCACAGTATTTATTACCATATCAAGATGACGGGACCCCCCGTCTTCGCAAAATTCAGACGTCTGGCACCGGAACGATTGGCATCCACCAAACAGACGTTTGCCGAAATGAAGGAAATGGGCCTTTGCCAAAGGGCCTCCAGCCCATGGTCGTTACCCTTACACATCGTTCTGAAGAAAGACGGCTCCCTCCGTCCGTGCGGGGATTACAGGCACCAGAATATGCAAACTGAACCAGATCACTACCCCCTCCCAAACATCGCCGACGTGACCACCTACCTGCACAAAGTGAAGTTTTTCTCCACGCTCGACCTCCTGAAGGGATATTATCAGGGGCCTATTAACCCAGAAGACATCCCCAAGATTGCCATCACCACTCCGTTTAGTACACACAATTACTCCTGTTTTGGCCTTCATAATGCTGGGACCACTTTTCAACATCTCATGGATGGCATCTTAGGGGACCTCCCCTTCTGTGTATGTTATGTGGATGACATGCTTTTGTTCTCTTCCTCAAAAGAAGAACACCTTCGTCACCTGCGCATCGTGCTTGACCACCTGCAACAAAACATCCTTGTAGTCCGGTACAACAAGTGTACCTTTGGTGCTAACGAAGTGTCATTCTTAGGGCACAGCATCACTCCTGAAGGAGTCCATCCCCTCCCTGAGAAGGTAGCAGCCGTTCACAGCTTCCCCACGACCTCGACCGTCAAAGCTCATCAGGAGTTCTTGGGCATGATCAACTATTATCACCGTTTTCTGTCAGCAATTGCCGCCACTCTTGCTCCTCTCTACGCTTCCCTCAAGGGCAAGGCAAAAGACCTGAAGTGGAGTCTCCTTCAAGAAGTGGCCTTCTGCAATCCAAAGAAGGGCGTATCAACCACTGCAGCTCTCACTTTTCCTATCCCACATGCCCCTCTCCTTCTCTCCACTGATGCCAGCGACGTCGCTATTGGTGCAGTACTCGAGCAGGTGGTCAACGGCTAGCCCCGCCCATTGGCCTTCTTCAGCAGAAAAATGTCCAAGGCAGAATCAGGTTATTCTACCTACGATGGCGAATTGCTGGCGGTGCACTTGGCTCTCCGTCACTCTCGCCATTTCTTAGAAGGTACGCCCTTCGTCATTCGCACAGACCACATGCCTCTGGTACATGCCTTCACTCGACAGTCTGACGCCTGGTCCGCCCGTCAACGTCGACATCTCTCCACCGTGGCAGAATACAATTGCACCCTTCAATATGTCCCTGGGAAAATGAATCCCGTTGCCGATGCCCTATCAAGAAACACGTTGGCTGCCGTTCAACTGGGATTGGATTACAATGCCTTGGCTGAAGCCCAACGACAGGAACCAGAGTATAAAGCATGTAGGACATCTTGCACATCCCTCCGTTGGGAAGACATCCACCTCATTGACTTCAACACCACCCTCCTCTGTGAGGTCAGTACTGGTAGACCCCGACCTTGGATTTCTGCTCCCATGCGCCGAAAGGTGTTTGATTTCATTCACGGCCTTTCACATCCCTCGTGCCGTTCTACTGCACAGCTACTGAAGACAAAGTTCATTTGTCACGGCATTTCTAAGGATGCTAAGAATTGGGTCCGCGCCTTTACTTCTTGCCAAACTTCCAAAGTACATCAACACACGGATTCGGGAGTGGGCACCTCTCATCAACTTCAGCGTCGTTTCGCCCACATTCACGTCGACGTTTAGGGCCCCCTACCCACATCACAAGAACATCATTACCTGTTTACCGTCATCGACCGCTCCACTCGTTGGCCTGAAGCCATTCCCATGGAAACTGCAACGTCCGCCTCATGTACATCTGCCT
>NC_090746.1:91941422-91946422 GCF_036898095.1 Palaemon carinicauda
TCCATCTACCCCTCACCATGATCTCATTCAAATATGGCACTTGAGTAATCTTTCTCATAGTTTCATTTCTAATCCTCTCCTGCATTAAACTCCCGATATTCTTTTGTTCTCAAATATCCAAAATCTACTGGATATTGTTTCTTTGTCATACCACGACTCATATTCGTGTAGTAAAACCAATCTTACTAAACTGATATATATATATATATATATATATATATATATATATATATATATATATATATATATATATATATATATATATATATATAGTGTGTGTGATTTTTATATGTAATTTTAGGCGATTTGATTTCCAAAGTTCACTTAACCCACCGTTTTCTGATTTGCATTTTTTCAGCCTTCCATTGAACAAAAATTCTAAAGATCCTTTATTAGCGATCATAGTTCCTGAATATTTAAATGATTCCACTTCATTAATCCCTTGTCCTTCCATAGCATATTCCGTTCACATCATCTCTGTCCTTTTCTATTTATCTTTAACCAAATCTCATGCATTCTGGTAACCAAGCTTTGCATGTCCTGTGACTTTTTTGTGATAATGACAGCGTCATCAGCATACTCTAGATTCACTAAATTCCTGTTACCAATCCAGTACAATCCTTTTCCACCATCCCCAACTGTTTTATGCATTACAAAATCCATGAAGAGATAAACAACATAGGTGATAACACAATTCGTTGGAGTACCCCTCTGTTCACTGGAAATTCATTAGATAAAACTTAATAAAATTTACGCAATTAAGAGGAACTCCTTAATAAGCTAGGACCCTCACACTAAATTGCCTGTTGTACACTATTAAAGGCTTTTTCATAGTCCACAAATTCCATACTACTACTAATAATAATAATAACTATAATGATGATGATAATGATATGCCTTCACTTTATCTTGATGATACATTGTATGCCATGAAATATATTATAGTTAATCGAATCAACTGTTTTACAAATAACTGAAAACTGTATATCCTCTTATATTTTTTACTTGAAGAAAAACAACAAATTAGATTGATATATCCAAAAATGGGAAAGAAATAGAGTACCTTTCCATTTATTTTCTTAAATCTCTCATCAAAGCGAAGTTTTCTCCCTCGAGGTCTATGCGTCTAAACCTCCTTCACATAAAGGATATACTACGGATATTCTATATCTCATATATCATTTAATCTTTCATGCATAGTCTTGAACTCTCCAGAAACTTTATACGTATCCGGTTATCATCAGCATTCATAAGAGCTTATCACTTACCTAAGATTTTGTTTTAGTCCAGCAAATACATCAACAATGCTGTGCTTTGAAATACAGGATACTTTCTTCATTCGTAAATTTTGATTAATCGCAGAGAATCTGTTGCCTTATGATCAAATATAATTAGTAGATAATAATACCTTAAAAAACATGAACTACTTTGATAAGGAACAACTGCTGCCTCTGATCCTCTTTGAACCGAATTATTCTATCAACTTATTTGGTGCTTCTATTAGATATCTTATTTAACCAATATTTTGCACACCGACTTATACCAGGTATTGCCCATTCTCTCTCTCTCTCTCTCTCTCTCTCTCTCTCTCTCTCTCTCTCTCTCTCTCTCTCTCTCTCTCTCTCTCTCTCTCTCTCTCTCTACTGCATATGTCGCATTCTTAATAAAAAACATTTAAAAGTTTAAAGCAATTCAGGAATAGCAAACCTGGTCCCAAGCGCAGGAGACTGGCAGCGTACATTCCTCTGCCATTCCTTGCAATTATTTTCTGTTTACTATTCGAAGCAACGGTGAGGTTCATTCGAGTCCTACATTTATTGTATAAACCAAAACGATATTTGTACAAGAGTTCAATAAAAAGTTTGTACTCGATATTTTTTTCATTTTCATTTATTATATATATATATATATATATATATATATATATATATATATATATATATATATATATATATTTGGTAGGTTAAGGAATCCTTTTGTTAGAAAATTCATCTAAAAATAGATAGACTCTCAAACAGCACCTAGCTATATCTTCTTAATAAAACGTGAGTTTGAATAAAATTTTCGTTCAATATCTTGGTGTACACAACTGTTTCAATTAACTCTTTTTCTTTCGTTATACTTTAAATTAAATGTCAATAAAATTAACTATTTTGACTGTATGTCCTTTTTATATTTTGCCTTCTTAGTTCCATTTAGGACTCTTTTTCAGCTCTTGAGAAAAACAGTAAATTAAAATATGCTCATAGAATGTGATGTACATAATAGAAAATACTGTATATAAGTCTTATCTGAAAGATATTTTGGGTGCACTGTGTATAGTTGGTAGGAACATTTGTAAACTTTCCTATTACCTGTCAATCCAATTTTCTTTATCTAGATAATTTCTGTTGATCTTTATCTGAAATAGGATATCATAAAGCTAGTTCTATGATTTACGAAATAGGATTTATTGTTACTCTGCCGGGAGTAAAACTAACATAGAGTTGAGACTTATCCTTAGGGTAATCTATGGATATAGGGTGAGGAGGATAGTTACCCACCCATCCTCGAAGGCAAGTAGGAAAGGATGCGGTTCCTATTTGATTAAGTATATCTCTATAGTTTACGTCAATTTTAAGATGTTATTTTTTTGTCAAAACTTTCGGAATTATAAAAGATCTAAAATTTGAAATGAGGGTTTTTCCTCATATATTTGAATCAGAATAATTCAAACGGCTTGTAAATATATCAGGAACTCTTCTTATTTTGTTCTTTAGGAATATTTACTACATTCAAACTACTGACCCTGTCCATCTCAACCAGCTACAAATATTTCAGGTATTTAATGATTGGCAGAATTTAACCATATAGGTAATATAGAGCATACGATAAAGACGAAATGGGCAAAGTAAAGAACCACATTTTAACAATTCGTTCGAATTAAATCTTGTCGCCAAATCCGTTAGCATTCGTATAAAATATACCGATATAAGCTGCAATATCCTGAATTCTGCAAATTAATCCAAAATACTAGTTAAGCTTCTCTCTTCTGCCCTTACTTTCAGCGACGGAATTGTTTTTTATCGTAGTAATGTCCGGCGTTAGTTCCGTAAAAATCATGTACGCAATCATTTAACAGTATTATTAGCTAAACTTTTGTATTTATAGACATACACACAAGTATATGGCTATGATAACACACATAGTCTCTCTCTCTCTCTCTCTCTCTCTCTCTCTCTCTCTCTCTCTCCTCTCTCTCTCTCTCTCTCTCTCTCTCTCTAATTATGGCTCTAATATGTAGATATATTGATGGCAATTATATCTTAAAAGTGTTGAAAATTGCCAAAGTAAAAAATACTTCCACCAACTAATTGATACATAAATGGTCAATGAGCTCTCAATGTCATTGTGCCTATAAATGTATCATGATATAAACTACTTAATTTGACTGAATAATTTTCACATATCACCCATACGAATGGGAAAAAAGGCACGCTAATAGATGATGATGAGCACAATTAGATAGAATTTTTTCTTTATCTTTTTAAATATGATTTTAACTTAATTAGGAATTTTGAGAGGGCCAGGTGAATTACAGTAGTCGATATTACAAGTACTGTCTATCTTTATATAGATAAAAAATGTATTTGTCAATATACGTATATGTCTAGGATAACATGAACTAAAATTCCCAGTATTCCGTCATATGAAATGCCATCTTAGGTCAACCTGAAAACATGTAATCGGGAAGGATTTTTTTGACGGTATCTGCATATTGGATAAACCTTATGGTAATTCATACCCCAGAGTCTTCCTGATATGTACAGATGAACAAAGGCTTGCCGAAACAAAATAAGACCCCATATTCAAGAGTAAAAGTTAAAGGATAATCAAAATATCGCATTGAATACACATGTGTATTACATGTTATGTGACATAAATATCAATGTTAAACTTTCCCGGGTATGTGGAGGGGAGTAGTCATATCATGGTGATAATAGTTACTCCAAGAGGGCCAAAGAGAAAACACAATTCCTCCCAAATAGTCAGGTTGTAGTTAAGAAAGGAGACCAGGTGAGAATGGTTGAATCTGTGTGCGCACGCGCCCGTGTGTGTGTGTGTGTGTGTGTGTGTCTAAATATTCCTCTAGTAACTGTATGATACGAGTAACTTATTTTATATGACTGATGAGGATGGTGATGAAATCATTAGAAAAAATATTTATTGCTACTTTGACGCCTTTCAAAATAAAACTAGTATCAGTAATAGTTTCAATTGGAAATAATAAAGTTCTGTTTCCAACAATATTGGCCTCCTACAGTACTTAAGAGTGAAACAGCCTCCACCCCCCCCCCCCCAAAAAAAAAAAATAAAACTATGATGTCCTCCCATGCTTTTATTATTATTATTATTATTATTATTATTATTATTATTATTATTATTATTGTTATTGTTATTTTTATTGTTATTTTTATTGTTATTGTTATTGTTATTATTATTACAGCTGATGTTCTGTGTACCTTATATTTTCATTATCGTAGATTACAAAAAAGGTATATTAAATAATATATTTTGTACTTCATTACATAGGAGCAGAATGGGAGAAATAATTATCACCTTCCATGAAAGATCTGATAACAGGAATATGTATATAGAGGGGAACTAATAATAAGGTAATTCAGGAAGGTATTCACACATGATTATTCGCAAGGCATTATTATAACTTGTTTATCATATCACATTTTGGATCAGTTAATTAAGAGACTTAGTTATCGAAGGGGCCCTTTTGATAAACATTCAATTCTCACAATTCTATCATGCAGTCAAAACAAAATAATTAGAACCATCTGGTGTTAATATCAAAAGAACTCTAAATTACGTTTATCTGATGTTATTAGATTTTTGCCTTAATTAGAATCTTGAAGTAAACAAGACACTCATAATGAATGTTCCAGATATTATTATTATTATTATTTTTATTATTATTATTATTATTATTATTGTTAATAATAATAATA
>NC_090746.1:91961422-91966422 GCF_036898095.1 Palaemon carinicauda
TCACGGGGGAAAAAAATTCCTATTGGTCTTTTTTGTAAGAGTACAACACAAGTCATGTACAGAAACTAAACTTTGGTTCCATCCTAGGCAAAGGCAACCCACAGCTGCTGTAGGGCTGGCTCCTTAAGTGCCTGCAGAACACTGATGGCGATGACAGTAATATTAGTTTTACTGTCTTTTTCATGATTGCATGGTATCAACCCACCCTAGTTGATTGTACAGATGCTGGAGGCATCTTCTTCCTTGGTCCAAAATCTGGTGTTGCAACAAATGTAATCTTGTCAGCCAGAAATTAAAAAAGCTTGGCTTTGATGTCATTTTCTCTCAGGAAGTTTCATGAATTTGAGAGAAAATTTTCCCTTTATTGTCACCTTGCATCTCACCACAAAACCTTGCTTTGATTCAGTTTCAGCTTTCACACTAGATGGCCGGTAGATATACAAACACAATGCTTGTTCTCTTGTACTAGGTAAAGTATTCTTGTATTGTAGGAAGGACATCGAGCATTGCCTTTTCTTGTAATTTTTTTGAACGGTGTTGGGGGCAGACTGTTCCCCCAGCAATCACTATCAATGATGATGGTGTCAGTGTGTGACTGTACCTCATGAGTTGTAACTTGACCCACAAGAAGAGTAGTTTGTGGTCGTATATCTGTCATGTGTGGATCTTTGCCCCCTCACTAAAAACAACAGGATTCTACAGGTTCTTATGACTGATGAACTCCTCCAATTCACACTTTCTGCTCTGATTGAATGGCTTAGAGAACAGTTGAGAGTCTGCTTTCAGCCTTTTTTTTTTTTTTTTTTTTTTTTTTTTTTTTTTTACTTTGAAGAGCCTATATATATATATATATATATATATATATATATATTGATACTTTTCAGAAAAAGACGACCCTCTTCTTATTGGTTGGTTGATAGAAGGTTGATTCTTCTTCCCCTTCTAGTCCCTTCAAATATTCCTGAAAACTGTGTGCTCCAATAAGTTCGGTAACTGTTTGATGAGCGATATACTTTTCATGAAGCAAAAGCATGTCCTGATTCTTCTTGAAAAGATTGTTCGTAAATTGCATGGCTTGTGAGAACTGTTCCACTTTTTTAAGGAACACATTTTGTACTTGTTTTGGTTTATCATGGTAGTTGGTATTTTCAGTAACCTCTTTGGTTCCACGTACTGCCTCGTGAAGTGGAATCAAGTGACTAGCCTCACAAGCAGCTATCATCCATTTTCTTACTGGTGATGAGACGTCAGGTTCACCGATCACATCCCAGTCTGCCTTTATGAAAGCAATGACCTCCTCGTGTACTTGCTTAATAGCTTCTGCTTAGAACTGTCTGAATGATCTACATACAGCAAAATTTTCCGCACTGGAACTCATGAGCCCGCAAAGGATGCTTCTGTTCCATAATCTCCATATTTCTGTAGTGGATTGTAATCCACAGTGCATAGTTTACATTGTTGTTGACAAAGACGTATGGTAATAGCTCAGCCAGTGAATGGCAGCACATGAAGAAGAAATGAATGACTCAACAATAGGACGACCAGGTCCATTGTCAACACCCTATACCTGGAATGAAAATGTCCCCGGAGATCTATCTCTGGCTTCATGAAGGCTAGTCCAGCCTCTGTTCTACAGTAGAGTTCCAATGGACTTCAGTACCACAAACTCCATTAAGGAGGATATAATTGTAGTAAAGTATATGATGATATCTTTTTTTACTATATTTGATGAAATTATTCAGTTATTAGTAGATCGAATCAAGTTAAACCAATTGTTTCTCCATTAGAGAAAAACAAAAGAACGTAAGTTATTTCAGTCTTATATATCTCATTAAGGTTTATGTTATAAAAGTAAATTATATGATAGTAAAAAAAAATGTAAAAGTATTTGATTAACTGAATCGCTTACTAGTAAATCTAATCGTGTTAAACCAATGGTTTCTCCCAGGGAGAAACACAAAAGAACGTTAGTCATTTTAGCAAGATTATTATTAGTCATTCAAGATTGACTCAATAGTTTTCATTGAACAGTACTAATGAGATATTTCCAAATTGTAATGAGTGTGTCTTTAATCATAAGACATATATCTGGAAATTGTTGAATTCATAACTCAAAGAAATTCAGGATTTGGTCAGTAAACATCATATGACTGTTTATACGATTCGGATAATTTCTCTGATTTTCAGGTCTAGTAAGAAAAATTTTAATTTTTATTCATTATATATTTTTATGCTTAATTTATGTATTTCTTATTAGATATATATATATATATATATATATATATATATATATATATATATATATATATATATATATATATATATATATATATATAATATGTATGTATATATATATATATATATATATATATATATATATATATATGTATATATATATATATATATATATATATATATATATATATATATATATATATAATATATATATATATATATATATATATATAAACTCCAGTTTGACTGATTGGGCTGGTTAATCTCCTTGCAGAAGAGGATTTAGTTTTTAAACACATGTATGCATATAGATAAAAAAAAACACAAACGGTTCTTAAACGAATATTTCAGGGAAAAAGGTTGAGTTAGTTACAATGAGTCAAGATTGATCTAGTTAGAGTTAGAATGTTTCAAGATAACACTATTTATCTATGTACATCTAATGTGCCATCCTGAAGCTCATGTGAGAATATTTGATTTATTGGTGAAACCTACAGTAAAGCGGACACACAAAACTGTGTATTTGCTTTACAACTTCTTACTTTCTATAATTATTCCTCTGAAAATCACCGTTCTCTATTAGGCGAGTCTAATGCCAGTTTTCCTATAGGTCTATTAGAGTACAGTTGTTAAAAGGAAATAATTTCATTTATCATTATACGTCGTAAAAGTCATTGCCACATATATTATTCTATCAGTTGCCATTTAGATGGTTTCTTCTTTCAAGCAAGCATAGTATTATTATAATTCCGATAGTCAAATGATTAATATTCGGGAAAATTTATCAATTGATAAAAACTAGACCTAATGCCAATACAAGGTTTTTTAATTCCATCGTTGGGTGAGGTCACATATGTATGAAGGAACGATGGCGGAAAAATATGTTTTACACAATTTTGTTCATTGCAGACTACATAACCACTTTGGTTAGTAATATCAGACTAAATCTACAAGAGAACTTGTTATATTACAGGTCTGTTATTTCCATTTGCATATGTAATTTACTAAAAAAAAAATATATATTTCAAACTGCAATCTTATTTTTAAATATACCTTATGCCATGAAATTTTTATATGTTTTTTTTTTTTTTTATAAATTTCAAATGATAAGTGTCTTTTTGAGTGACAAAACGGCAAATAAAAAAAAAAAACCTTGGTCTTATTCCAGATTAATAGATTAAATAGTCGATAAACGTTTTCCAATTGTATCATGAAGGTGTTTTACTCGTTTCCAGAACATTGGCCTGTAATATTAAGTACTATCCCCCCCCCCCCCCACCACCACATCCCAATTCTGTGTGAGAGGTCAAAAGTTCATCAATATAAAACACAATCTCGAATGACCGGTACACACATAATACACGAGGTGTGTATATATATATATATATATATATATATATATATATATATATATATATATATATATATACATATATATATATATATATATACTGTATATATATGTATGTATATATATATATATATATATATATATATATATATATATATACATATATGTATATATATATATATATATATATATATATATATATATATATATATATACATGTGTATACATTTATATATATATATATATATATATATATATATATATATATATATATATATATATATATATATATATATATATGTGTGTGTGTGTGTGTGTGTGTGTGTGTGTCGGTACGTATGTCTACGTTAACTATACATGCATGTATGTAGGTTAATATGTATGTAAGTGTATGTGTATAATAAACAACAACGTATAAAACCTTGATAATATTCAACCCATGGACTGCGGACCTATTATTCATTATATTATACATAAAAACTGATATGGCAAAAGACCAGCATGAATATATCATCTATACTCTTCTTGGCATCTGAAAAGAGGCACAGAAAGGCGAGACTTTAACTACCAGCATAAAAAGAAGAGCCTATCCCATTATGAGGAATTTATAGTGGTATCCTCTGTCTGAAGCGAGACGGTCCGTGAAAACACAAACATTATACGTTACTTCTTTCTTATCACAGAGAATCAGATGGTCACATGAGCTGATCGTTAACATGATCACTGGAAGGAGAGAGGGAGACAGGGAAAAGGTGAAAAAAATGAAAATATTCGATTTATAAGTATGTAGAAGTGTTGATTTAAAAAGATCAACACAGAGACGACTGGTGAATTCTAACCGATGACCTTTGCGACAATAGGCATAGAAGGATGATGATGATACATACACACACACACACACACACACACACACACACACACACATATATATATATATATATATATATATATATATATATATTTACATATATATATCTATTTATTATGTGAAGATGTGAATAAATGATAAGTGAGATTATGATACATAAAATGCCACTTTCTCTACAAAGAAAGGTATTTAATCAGATTGTCGTACCAGTATTATTTATTTATCAGAAACTTGGTATGTTACTAGTGCTTTCAGACATAAGCTAGATATAACTCAAAGAGCTATGGAAAGAAAATTATGGGGATAACATCAAAAGACGGGAAAATAGCAGCAACAGAGATACGAGAGCATAGTAAAGTAGAGGATGTTTTAGCAAAATATCAAATATAAAAAATTGATAAAGGCAGGACATATAACGAGGATGACAGGTAATTGATGGTCATTAACAATAACTGATTGAGTACCTAGTCATTTCAAACGAAGCAGGGGAAGGAAGATTTCAAACGATGCAGGGGAAGGAAGATTTCAAACTAAGCAGGGGCAGGA
>NC_090746.1:91971422-91973922 GCF_036898095.1 Palaemon carinicauda
GTGTCTAGGTGTGACTTACTTCAGCAACTCTGTTAGGCAGTCGGTGAATTTGTAATCCGTAGGTGGTTTTCCTCTTGGACTGCAGGGGTTTCAGCGGGTAAATCTTCCATCTTAGGGGCAGAGGAGAGGGTCTCAGATTCTGGCTTTGAAAATTGAGGAACAGGTAGCTCCAGAGAAGGAGGGTCTGGGCGTCTTCAGGCCTTATTAGGAGGCGTAGAAGGCTTGACCACGTGGTCCATTGTTCAGTGTTTGTTGTAATATTCAATACAAAGGTTCGATGCATTCGCAAAGTATGCACAGCTACAAATCACTAAGTGGTTGGCTACATATCTGCCACTGATTTTGTACTTGTAGAGGCCTATCTACACATTATTTGCATTCACAAGACAAGTCCCTATATAACCTCCAGCCGCCGCGCAGGAGATTTGGATACAACTGCTTTCTTGCCCATTCTCCCGGAAAAGAAACCGACATGACCAGAGAAAAGCTCCACGGTTAATACAGTGAAACTTTCAATCAGTCTTTGGTCGAGCCAAAAAACTCGGTCGGTTGGAGATCTCAATCAGATTAAACTGTCGAAAACTGAGTGATAAGCGAAGTAGTCGGCTCGAAACCTGAACTAAAAATCTCTCTAGTCTTGTGTAGTGCCATAGCCTGTGTGCCATGGTTAATGCAGTGAAACTTTCAATCAGTCTTTGGTCGAGCCGAAAAACTCTCTCTAGTCTTGTGTAGTGCCATAGCCTGTGTACCACGGTTAATGTAGTGAAACTCTCAATCAGTCTTTGGTCAAGCCGAAAAACTCGGTCGGTTGGAGATCTCAATCAGATGAAACTGTCGAAAACTGAGTGATAAGCGAAGTAGTCGGCTCGAAACCTGGACTAAAAATCTCTCTAGTCTTGTGTAGTGTCATAGTCTGTGTACCATGGTTAATGCAGGGAAACTTTCAATCAGTCTTTGGTCGAGCCGAATAACTTTCTCTAGTCTTGTGTAGTGCCATAGCCTGTGTACCACGGTTAATGCAGTGAAACTCTCAATCAGTCTTTGGTCGAGCCGAAAAACTCGGTCGGTTGGAGATCTCAATCAGATAAAACTGTCGAAAACTGAGTGATAAGCGAAGCAGTCGGCTCGAAACCTGAAATAAAAATCTCTCTAGTCTTGTGTAGTGCCATAGCCTGTGTACCATGGTTAATGCAGTGAAACTTTCAATCAGTCTTTGGTCGAACCGAAAAACTCTCACTAGTCTTGTGTAGTGCCATAGCCTGTGTACCATGGTTAATGCAGTGAAACTCTCAATCAGTCTTTGGTCGAGCCGAAAAACTCGGTCGGTTGGAGATCTCAATCAGATGAAACTGTCGAAAACTGAGTGATAAGCGAAGTAGTCGGCTCGAAACCTGAACTAAAAATCTCTCTAGTCTTGTGTAGTGCCATAGCCTGTGTACCATGGTTAATGCAGTGAAACTTTCAATCAGTCTTTGGTCGAACCGAAAAACTCTCTCTAGTCTTGTGTAGTGCCATAGCCTGTGTACCACGGTTAATGCAGTGAAACTCTCAATCAGTCTTTGGTCGAGCCGAAAAACTCGGTCGGTTGGAGATCTCAATCAGATGAAACTGTTGAAAACTGAGTGATAAGTGAAGTAGTCAGCTCGAAACCTGAACTAAATATCTCTCTAGTCTTGTGTAGTGCCATAGCCTGTGTACCATGGTTTATGCAGTGAAACTTTCAATCAGTCTTTGGTCGAACCGAAAAACTCTCTCTAGTCTTGTGTAGTGCCATAGCCTGTGTACCACGGTTAATGCAGTGAAACTCTCAATCAGTCTTTGGTCGAGCCGAAAAACTCGGTCGGTTGGAGATCTCAATCAGATAAAACTGTCGAAAACTGAGTGATAAGCGAAGCAGTCGGCTCGAAACCTGAAATAAAAATCTCTCTAGTCTTGTGTAGTGCCATAGCCTGTGTACCATGGTTAATGCAGTGAAACTTTCAATCAGTCTTTGGTCGAACCGAAAAACTCTCACTAGTCTTGTGTAGTGCCATAGCCTGTGTACCATGGTTAATGCAGTGAAACTCTCAATCAGTCTTTGGTCGAGCCGAAAAACTCGGTCGGTTGGAGATCTCAATCAGATGAAACTGTCGAAAACTGAGTGATAAGCGAAGTAGTCGGCTCGAAACCTGAACTAAAAATCTCTCTAGTCTTGTGTAGTGCCATAGCCTGTGTACCATGGTTAATGCAGTGAAACTTTCAATCAGTCTTTGGTCGAACCGAAAAACTCTCTCTAGTCTTGTGTAGTGCCATAGCCTGTGAACCACGGTTAATGCAGTGAAACTCTCAATCAGTCTTTGGTCGAGCCGAAAAACTCGGTCGGTTGGAGATCTCAATCAGATGAAACTGTTGAAAACTGAGTGATAAGTGAAGTAGTCAGCTCGAAACCTGAACTAAATATCTCTCTAGTCTTGTGTAGTGCCATAGCCTGTGTACCATGGTTTATGCAGTGAAACTTTCA
>NC_090746.1:91981422-91986422 GCF_036898095.1 Palaemon carinicauda
AATATCATATAACCACCATAATTATGTAATTAGTAAAACAGAAAATTGCCAAAACATTGTGAAGATATGTAATTTTTTTTTAATTTTTTTGACGAACACTATTAAATATAACTGTAGTTCAAATATCCCTTGGAAGCTACTTATAGGAACCTTCCATCAGGACGACATAGCTTGAGCCCTAAAATAATGATTTGATTTTGGAGTGTTCTCCTAGAAGAGCTGCTTTCCATAACTAAAGAGTCTCTTCTACTCATACCAAAAGGAAAGTAGCCACTGAACAATTACACTGCAGTAGTTAACCCTTTGAGGTAGGAAGAATTGTTTGGTAATTTCACTTTTGCCAGGTGTATGAAAACAGAGGAGAATATATATAAAATAGGCAAAACTATTTGGTGCATGTGTAGGCAAAAGAAAAATGACGTCGTAACTAGAGAGAAGGATCCAATGTATTACTGTCAGGCCATTCAAAGAACCAAATAACTCTCTAGCGGTAGTATGTGTGTGCTTGTGTGCGTTTTTGTGTGTACGTGTCTGTATGTGCTTGTTATGGATTGTGTGTTTATCATAGTGTACAAATAGATATATTCCGTGATAACTTTATTGAAAATTATATTTCCCTCCTTACTTAACGAAAAGTTTAATTTAGTGTTGCAGGCCATATTCGTTAACCTTCCCTCATTACTCACCGACCCCAAAATAAATCTCCTCCCAGCGCCTTTCAGATATTTTTTGGAAGTCGTCAATTATCTAAAACTTCCCCCGAACCTCTTTTTTGCCATTCAGGTACACGCACATAATTTGATGAATTGCTTCTGAGATATCTGATGAATTATAAATTCATACTCTAATTGGAGACCATCATATCGAGAGTAAAGTTAATTTGAAGAAATAACGTTCAAGCTTCTGTTATCAACGTTAATCTTGTTATGTAGAATAACGAAGTTATAGCTATTGAACCAGTTTTCTTTAAATGTTGTGTTTGAAAATAGAACATCTTTTTGTTTTCTGCTTGTCTAGAAGGCATTAATAACTTTTGTTTTTTCAAATTATTTCCAGTTATTATAGTTATTTTCTGTTTTTCTTTCATCTGTCTTAATCGGTAAACAGCTGTTTAAATTTATTATGCAGGTATTAGATGTTCACCATGCTATTAATGGGATATGAGGTTAACTGGTCCTACAGTTTTGACATAAAAGAAGAAGAAGAAGAAAAAAAGAAAAATATAACTCATCAAGAAATAAGCGCTATTCCAATTACTCAGTTTTCATATACCGTGAATGAATATATTTTCATTATCAATCCCAACACGCAATTTACAATTATTCGTGTGTATGTGTGTACTTGGGTGTGTAATATTTATTTTAAGAACATCATTAATAATTATGTAAATAGAGATTAAACCCAAAATGGTAAATTTATTGTATGTTCTCTTCATTATTGTATTCATATTGAGGTAAATGAACAATAGTTTTTATTAATTTTTATAAGCTCGTTTTCTATGGGGTATAAAATGATAATTAAACTTTCAATATTTACGTGAACTTCACAAGAGAAAAAAAAATGGCTAGAAAAAGCAGAAACGGACAAAAAAAAAAAAAAAAGGATTTTCAGTTGAACGGGATTTTAAAGAGAGATCGGTATGATTATTTTAATAGATCTTGTGCCCTCAAATATTCTCTATCATTAAAATAGTAATTATTTACCTTTTCAATTATACCTCGAAATATAACCAAGTTCAATATCAGATAAAAGGATACCTTTATGCAATCTAACAGGTAATGTCTACTTAAGCAAATATTTTATTAGTTTTCAAATTACATTTAGCAACAAAACAAAGAAATTCTGTTGTGATTTCATAACAGCGTAATCAGGGATAATTAGATTGCCCAATCCACAATGAATATCAAAGGACAGATTATCATTTCCCTTAATGAGAGAATAAAATAACTGAAGAAAAGGATTATGCTATTGTACCAACCGTGTGTCACATGTTCGTACATAGTAACGACTTTTCATTTTGTGTACATATTATGCTTGTATCTTCGCTCTCCCCTCGCACTAAAAAGAACCTGAAATAACATGCATGTTTTTCTCACCGTTAACTGTTAACCGATGCGGTGTTGGTTAGAACAGGACATTTCCTGTTGCATTGAGTTTTTTTATATGAAGGAGAGTGTTCTATAATAAAGTCACTTAGTTGGTTTCATCCTGTCTTTGAGTCACAACTTCTCTGAGCTCGTCACATTGGTGACCCCGGAAGTCGACTCACTCTTCCCGCTTTCCACCACCCCTCGCCCCTCCGTCGTTGGTACTATGGCGGACTCTACGGAAGTTGGCTTTGTGGCTGCTCCATAGAAACTTCCGTCATTTGCCAGCGGAGAGGCGTTTGCTTGGTTTCAGCAAGCAGAAGTCCAGTTTCACATCAAGGGCGTGACTTGCTCAGCCACCAAAGAAGATTATGTTCTCGCGGCGATACCCGAGGACACCTTCCCGGAAATATCCGACTGGCTTTGTGAACAAGGAGACACCCCAATAGCATATGACACCCTCAAAACATACCTTCTGCAGCAGTACTTGCCGTCGCCAGCCGGCCGTATGGCAAAGCTTTTTCAGCTCTCTCAACAACCGTTGTGGGACCAAAGGGCTTCGCTCGCCCTCAGGGAAATGACCAGTATCGCTCGCCCGCAACCTGCCGCAGACGACTCTCCTTGTGAGGTGAATCTACTTCGTGCCCTTTGGATACGCCGTTTACCCGAACCTGTACACGCGGCCCTACAGAATCGGATCACTACCCCCTCCCAAACATCGCCGACGTGACCTCCTACCTGCACAAAGCGAAGGATTTCTCTACGCTCGATCTCCTGAAGGGGTATTATCAGGTGCCTATGAACCCAGAAGACATCCCCAAGACTGCCATCACCACTCCGTTTTGTAAATACACCTTCAATTACTCCTGTTTTGGCCTTCGTAATGCTGGGGCCACGTTTCAACGTCTCATGGATGGCATCTTAGGGGACCTCCCCTTCTGTGTATGTTATGTGGACGACATACTTGTGTTCTCATCAAAAGAGGAACAACTCCGTCACCTGCGCATCGTGCTCGACAGCCTGCAACAAAACTGCCTTGTAGTCCGGTACGACAAGTGTACCTTTGGCGCCAAAAAAGTGTCGTTATTAGGGCACCGCATCACTCCTGAAGTAGTCCATCCCCTCCCTGAGAAGGTAGCAGCCGTTCAAGACTTCCCCGCAACCTCGACCATCAAACCTCTGCAGGAATACTTGAGCATGATCAACTATTATCACCGTTTTCTGCCAGCCATTGCCGCCACTCTTGCTCCCCTCCTCTCTACGCTTCCTTCAAGGGCAAGGCAAAAGACCTGAAGTGGGGTCTCCTTCAAGAAGCAGCCTTCTGCAATGCAAAGAAGGTCCTATCAACTGCTGCGGCTCTCACTTTTCCTATCCCACATGCCCCTCTCCTTCTCTCCACCGATGCCAGCAACGTTGCTATTGGTGCAGTACTCGAGCAGGTGGTCAACGACTCGCCCCACCCATTGGCCTCCTTCAGCAGAAAACTGTCCAAGGCAGAATCGGGTTATTCTACCTTTGATCGCAAATCTGCTGGCGGTGCACTTTGCTGTCTGTCACTGTCGCCATTTCTTAGAAGGTACGCCCTTCTTCATTCGTACAGACCACATGCCTCTGGTGCACGCCTTCACTTGACAGTCCGACGCCTGGTCCGCCCCTCAACGTTGACATCTCTCCGCCGAGGCTGAATACAATTGCACCCTTCAATACGTCCCTGGGAAAATGAATCCCTTTGCCGATGCTCGGTCAAGAAACACATTGGCTGCTGTTTAACTGGGATTGGATTACAGTGCCTTGGCTGAAGCCCAACGACAAGAAACACAGTATCAAGCATGTAGGACATCCTCCACGTCACTCCATTGGGAGGACTTCTCCCTCGAAGACTCCAACACCACCCTCCTCTGTGACGTCAGTACTGGTAGACCGCGACCTTGGATTTCTGCTCCCATGTGCCTGCAGGTGTTTAATTTCATTCACGGCCTTTCATATCCCTCGTGCTGTTCTACTGCACAGCTGCTGAAGACGAAGTTCATTTGGCACGTCCTTTCTAAGGATGCGAAGGATTGGGTCCGCGCCTGTACTTCTTGCAAAACTTTCAAAGTACATCGACACACGGATTCAGGAGTGGGCACCTTTCTTCAACCTCAGCGTCGTTTCGCACACATTTATGTAGATGTTGTAGGCCCCCTACCCACGTCACAAGGACATCGTTACCCGTTTACTGTCATCGACCGCTCCACTCGTTGGCCTGAAGCCATTCCCATGGAAACTGCAATGCCCGCCACATGTAGGTCTGCCTTACTCTCAGGATGAATTGCAAGATTTGGTATCCCTGAGCATATTACTTCTGACAGGGGTACCAGTTTTACTTCTCAACTGTGGACATAATTAGCGAATCTCCTGGGCGTCACCCTACATCAGTCAGCTACCTACAACCCCGCTGACAATGAAATGGTTGAACGTTTTCATTGCACCATCAAAGCAGCTTTGATGTCCCGCTGCAAGGATTCCAACTGGTATACTCAGCTTTCCTGGGTCCTCCTGGGACTAAGGACAACTCCTAAAGACGCCCTCGACGTCTCGGCAGCTGAAATGGTGTATGGTGACCCGTTGGTCGTCCCTGCCGAATTTTTTCCATCTACAACCTCCTCCGACAATCTCCAGCGCATACGTCACATCATGAGAAAATTTAATCCATGCCACCAGACTTACCAGCCCCTAGCAAAGCATCACATACCAACAGACTTACACTCTGCAACGCACGTCTTCCTGCGCAACGACACTAGCAAGCCACCGCTAATGCCCCCTTACACGGGCCCTTTCCTCGTGATCTGACACAGTCCGAAAGCATTCCTACTAAACATTCGTAGCAATGAAGACTGGGTCTCCATTGATCGTCTAAAACCTGCTTATCTC
>NC_090746.1:91993922-92026422 GCF_036898095.1 Palaemon carinicauda
AGATCTTAAATGGAAACATGAAACAAAATCATAAAAAAAGGATAAGGTTACTAAATAACCATCTATGATAGTCTTACAGATCCAGTAAATAAAAAAAATTACCTGATAGGAGACGGAAGGGGAGGGAAAATCCATATGGGGAAAGGGTAGTTTTCTGTGGTAAGAGTGGGATAGTTCCATCGATTTCCAAATGAAAGGTAGTACATAGATTGTCTGTAGTTGGACAAAAGATATATGGAAAGGACTGTCTGTTGCGATGAAGGGGTAACGGCATGGATATCTTGAAAATTGACCCTAAAGTGCTTTGTAACAATATTCCAGTATTATGTAAACGGACTAGTTTGCACGTAAGCGCGAGGGAGACTCGGTGTGGGGGAGAGGAGGGGTATTTGGGGGAAGATGTGGGAAGAGAGAACATAGTTTGTCTTTGAATAGCAAGGTGGGAAGGAGGGCTTGCTAGAAGTAGTATACTGTGAACAAGAGCGAAAGGGACATGGTTTGGAAGGGATGACAAGAAAGTTTCTTTGATAACCTTTAAAGGGTTATGTAACAACTTCCTAAGATTATGTGAACGAACGTGTTTATGTGTTAGAAGTGGATGGTGACACCATGAGGGACATAAGGGATATAGGAGAAGGAATGGGAAGATTCCATACCTTGCCGAATTACAGGAAGAGATAGGTTGTTTGTAGTTGAAAAAGAACAATGTGAATTAGGGAGGATATGTGATTTCGGGATTGCGGGAAGGGGAATGATTGGGAAAGGAAAAAAAAACTGTAATGTGAGAAACACAATCAGTGTCTGTGAAAGAAAAAGTTAAAAATTGAGTGGATAGACCTTCGATTGAAATCGAGAGACTGTACATAGAGATTGTTGAAATTGATGTGAAGAACCACTATATTTTATAAGAAAAAATGAAAATTACAGATATAGATTAAGGTAATTTTGATGTCAATTAAATGTGTTATAGAGATGAAACTAGATGTTTGTGTATTAGCAGTTGTGTATTTACATTAATGATTACCTGGGCAGGTGGAATGTGAGCAGAGAAAGGGTGAAAATCAGTGAATGTTTTTGTGGATAAGTTTAATTTTTTGTTTAGAGGTATATGAAGGTGGTAGAATTAATTGTTTGTTGAAGAATAGTGATTTCAGGATATTGAAAAAATAGTGAGACAAAGAAGAATCACTCATCAGTATGTAAAAATATTAAGAAGATCTGTCTTTAACATTAAAGGAGGTACCAAGAAGAAAGATATTTCAGACAAGTACAACGCTTGGAAATACTAACTGCTAACTCTCAGATTGTATATTTGATGATATAATGTGTGACAAGATTAGTTGTTTTCATATTCCAATTGACTGATGTAATTTCACAAAACTTCTGAATTTTTTAGTAGGACTTTTCCTTCTTGATTTGCACATTTAGTTCTGATTTCAGCAACATTCCATGAAGATGCACGAGTCCAGAAAGATCCCTGTCTTTTAATTAGACGACTGCTTTTGAAGGTGGTCAAGAATGAACTTATCAGAGTTCCTCACTATGCCATCTACTTGCTCGTTCTTGGCATAGCATAGAAGTAATCTTTTGAGTACATAAGATATTATATGGATCACTTGCTATGCCATTGAAATATCCGAAATATTCTCGATAACAGGAGAGATGTATTGTTCTTTTGGAGAGGTAGGAATTTCATGGTGGTTGGGGAGAGAAGTGTATTGATCTAAGATGTCGGGAAATGGCATTGGGGTAGTAAGAATTAATTAATGTGATGGAGGGTTTTGGTGAATATTGGGAGAGAGTTGAAGGGGTTGAGAGAGAGGTTGAGGGTGAAGTAGAGGATGTTTTAGTCCCTTTAGAGCTAAGTGTTACTAGTGTTGAGAGAGAGAGAGAGAGAGAGAGAGAGAGAGAGAGAGAGAGAGAGAGAGAGAGAGAGAAAGAGATTAAGGAAATGTGACTGAAGGGTTGAGACAGGAAGTAATTTCAGAGCGAGGATCAGACAGAAGGAAGTCCATACTTTTGGCAGTTCTCTGCATTCTCTTTCGACACCAGTTGATCCAAGCATGATGAGCCTGGTAACATGAAGTAAATCTGAGCAAAGTTGGCGAAGTGGATGCAAGTGAGTTTTATTCAACAGATAACTAGCTTATGTACAAACAGTTGAGAGCAGTAACGTCACAAAAAATGAAACAATATTTAACATGCGATGGCAAGCTTAAAAAGATTTATCTCTTATTAGTGCTGGATAGAGAGAGAGATAAAAAGGACAATAGCATTACAATGCTTGAGTGTGTATGAAACACATGCGTCACAATAGAGCTTTGGGCAGGTGTAGGTGTCATTCGTTTTGTAGCAAATCCTAGGTGTGGGATGAGTTGTTGTGCTATTGTTCCCATGGTACCGTACCTTTGGCTCCTTTGATTTAGAAGGGGAGGAGATGAGAATTCATCAAGCCTGAAAGATCCCCAGATTTCTAGGTCTAGTCGAGTGGGAGGAGGACATCTAAAGGTATGCCTGATCCTTTTGGAGACTCCCCCATCCTTTGACCCACACATATCAGGTATCAGAATATAGAAATGTTGAAGATGACTTTCAGTTTTCAATTTTCGAGATTATCTGCATACTATATTGGTCTTTGTTTTATTCATACGATGCAGTTAGATGAAGGGTGTAAAAGTCTTCGATAATGTTTTCTGCATCTTGATTTAAGGGGGCGAGGGTTTCATGTCACCTGGAATGTTGTGATAAACCAATAATTTTATTTAATCATGATGCCTTTCTACATGGAACGCTTGGTTGTAAGCACTGATCATAATATATCTATTTGAGATTTGGAAAGTTTATAAAATCTGATACTGAGGAAGCTTTAGATTTCTCAATTTTTTTTATGAAACTGTTGGGTTACTGATCCTCAAAGGTGAAAAGATGTTCTTCTGACTGGAGCAAAGAAGGAATTCCGGTTCAAGATGGAACTGATTATCATCAGCAGTTATTTTATTGTCCACGTCAGTGCTCACATGTGAGAAATTTTCATCAAGGTTTTCACCCATTTGTTGTTTTATTTTGGCAGACTCTTGCAAAAAGTGCAGGTGTCATCATTACTCGGCCATTATTATCCGATTTGTTTGCATAACCATAGTAATAAATGTGGTGTTGGCAAGGGTATGCACTCTCACAAGTGCCTGTTGTGGCTGAAATCTGTTTGTATTAATGTTTTCGTCAGTGGGGAAAGGTAGAAGTGAACAAAAGGCTCAGAGAAATACCAAAAATATTCCTTTAATATTTATTTTAACTTCAATCAAGTAACTTCTTGTTAATAAAAAAAAAATCATGTCTTTTGTGTCTCCTTTTTACAATGAATAAGGCTTTTCCTATAATATCTTTACACAACCTATACAGCCTGAGGTTTTATGAGAGAGAGAGAGAGAGAGAGAGAGAGAGAGAGAGAGAGAGAGAGAGAGAGAGAGAGAGAGAGAGAGAGAGAGCTTCTGAACACTTTCTTCATCATCTTTATTATTATTATTATTATTATTATTATTATTATTACTGTTGTTGTTGTTGTTGTTGTTGTTTTTGTTGTCATTATTATTATTATTATTATTATTTATTATTATTATTATTATTATTATTATTATTATTATTATAAGGCAGGCTTCAAAGTTCAAACATAGCTTGAAAACCAAAATTCTTCTAGTCTATGGGACCTTTTATAAGAAAAACAACCTTGTTGGGAAGAAAAACAGAAGAATAAATTAAAAATTAAAGATGATATATAACAATATAAACATGATTATATTTGAAACCATTGTTTTTTACATTTGAAAATTATAGAATATATTTTGGAGCATCAGCGAATTATTATTTGAAAACTTGGTTCACTTTACAATGAAAAATAAAAAATTTGACATGGTACCCAATGCACTGTTCACATCAACAAACACTGCCTATATCATTGTGAATTTTTAATAGAAGATGGATACAATATGAATAGTTTTATTTATCTCAATGTATCAACATTAATCTTAAGAAAAAGATTTTATTTGCTTTATTAAATATTGGATATATGATTTTTTTTTTACTGATTTTTTTTCCATGGTTGATAATGCAACCAACAGATGTCGATATTTATGTAAGTGGTGAGGTAACTTTTTTCAAACTAACTGTTTTCTTGAAGATTCCTTGTTAGTCTCTCGACCAATCAGGAGTCGTTTTCTTATTTTTGGTCTTGAAATAATTTCACGGACTCTTCTGATTGGTTGGAACTTGGAAAAAAGCCGGCATGATGAAACTGTAAACGGTAAGAAATCAGGAAGCAATGTCAGTGCGTGTTGAGACTGAGACATATTCACACTTAGGTTTTCCTCTCCAGTCACTTGCTTATCGTGTTTGAAACTTCTCATCAGGATCTGTTGTTCCAGTAATCGTCGCCATTTTATGGGCTTGTGGTTTGAAGGTAAGCTTTATTTTCCAATTCTGGTGTTCAGAGTTTGTGCTAGTAAGAATGGTTAAGTTTTGAAATTATTTTGATTTTTAAATTACTTGCAATTTTGTCTAGGGATATTTTTATATATATCTTTGGGAGACACGGCCAGGATTTCTAAATAATTTAGATGCAAATTAACCTCATAAGCAGTGTTTAGAAACGAACATGTTTCATTTTCTATAGGCCAAAGACTAGATATATATTTTAGTTTATCCTAACGTATGTTATATAAATTTAAGGAAATTCTTATTATCAGACCTTTTAACCAGCTTGGTGTCCTAATCTGCCAAATTCTTATTAGCTAAACCCTTGGCTATAAGTTGCTTGGGGTAATCATTAGACATTACTAATCTCAGAAGACTTTTAAGTAACTTTTGTTTCAGAGTATTTACACGTGATAAGCAATATAAGTTTTGATAAATTCTTTCAATTGCTAGGATTTTCAAGTGTTATTTATTGGATAGTTTTAAAGGTTACATGTAACTCATACGTGTTTTCTTTTGTGGTAATTTAGTGCCTTGAGTTTTAGCGCTAATTTCAACAATGTTTCGATTTATTTTCCCTTAAACAGTTTTGGGATAACCGGTAAATCTTGAGTGCAAAAGTTTATATCGCTTCCTTGAACGTTCAACTTACATAATGTATAACGGTAAAGTTTTGACTTTGGTTGTAAAGTTTTTCGATATTCTTTGGTTTTTAATTCAACAGCTTTGCTTTTGTTAGCCAGGTCAGGTTTCGTTGATCGTGAGCGTATTAGGGATTGTTTAGCTTTCCACGTGATCGTCTGAAAGTCGGTTTAGTGGTTGACCTTGATATATAAGGGAGTAGTGAGCTCTTTTTAAAGTGGTGTTAAATATAACAAAAATAATCCAATATTGCTGTAAGAGTAGAGCAGTGTGTTACTGTTATCGTATCTCATTGATTTAGGCTGATCCCATTTGAGTTTGTATAGCTCTCCACTTTTGCTCTGGAATATTGCAAGGCCTTGCATGATCATAGCTTTCACTACTTTTAATGATATTTAGCATGAATTGCCAGTCTTTATAAGTAAGCTTATCTAGTTTTCTAAAGTCCAAGATTTAAAAGTTAACTAGAAAAAAGTGAGTTAATTTAGTTTGGATAAACTGAATACTGATGGTTGTTGACCGTAAAATTCGAGTAATGCTTAAATTATATAGAGTAGAAGTTAGATAGTACTCTTAAAGATCTCACTATACAGTAAAGAAGCCTGTGAAATAAGAATGTCCTGATTAAAAATGTCCTAATGAATTTTTAATTTGTTTTAAATTATTTTACAGCAATGCATTCGCAAGTAGCTGGATATATTTATATCCTTCTCTAGGCTTATGTTCCGTCTAGAGAGAGTAGTTTTCTTTAATGCTGCTGTGATTTTTTTTAAGCGTAGCTGCATTCTTATATTGATGCTTGATCATATTGATGCTTGATCATATTGATGCTTGATCCTTTTGGCTAGCGTTTATAGAAGTAAATTGCCCTCTCATCTTTGGGATATCTCATGTTTATTGTAAATTATTTTCAATTCAGGATTTTTTTTTTAACGAATGTTTTTTAAATTGTCTTATATTTTTACATTTTGAAATTGAACTCCTTCTGAAATGTAAAATTGGCTCACTATCATTAAAAATGGATGAGAACTTTAGTTCAGGGTTTTATTGGGATTTTTTTTAGCCTTAAACCTCGTGAAAATATTGAATGTCAATTACTTTTTAAAAGTATATAGCTCATAATGTTTGTTTTAAAAGATTGTGCTTTTTTTTTAATTGCCTTTCTATAATGCCAATGAAATAACCGATACAACAAAATAAGTACATAAATCTAATCCGTAGTTTCTTTTCAGATGGCTGTGTAACTCAGTGGATCTTCTTGCCATGGAACCCCCAATAAGAATTTTTCAAATTACGAAGTACAGAATAGAGAGCAAGTTCTTGCTATACTGCGTTTTCTTGAGCTTCGTAATTTAGAGAAAGTGGGAGAACCCTAGTTCTCACTCTTTCTAAAATTACTTAGCTCAAGAAAATGCAGGATAGCAAAAGCACTTATTTATACTTCGTAATTTGTACTAAGTAATTTGAACAGATCGTGTCCAGATCGTGTCTTCCTAAATAATTTTAGGTTACTCACCGAATTTACTTCAGAATTTTAGGAACAGTTATAGAAGAAAAGACCTTGAGAAGAATAAAAAACTGAAGAAAGGACCTTGAGAAGAATAAAAAACTGAAGAAAGCAGCTTAAGACCAACATTTATTATATAATATTGTAATATAACAGCTCTTTTTGCAATAAAGACAGCTCTTGCTATTTCTGTTTTTCAATCACCTATATCACATATGGAAATGGATACTACTGTTTTTATTTAGTTTTTTATTCTCTTTTCTTAATCTATACAAAATGAGTTTTCCTTGAGTTTCTTATCTCTAAACAAATTGAGTGTTTCCTTGCGTCTCTCTCGTCTTAATCCTGCGAAGTAAGCGACAATCTGTGACCGTGCGACCATGTCGATCCTCCGATATTTCTTGTTGATTTTAACAAGTGACAATCTGTGACCGTGCGACAATGTCGATCCTCCGATGTTTCTTGTTGATTTTAATTGTTCTGAGAAGGCTCTAAAAGTGTCTCACAATTATCCTTCGAACAGACTAGCAATTGTACCTGTAAAAAAAAAAAATGAAAAATGATGTTCATGATGATGGAAACAAAACTAGCAATTGTACCTGTAAAAAAAAAAATCAAAAAAATCAAATGAAAAATGATGTTCATGATGATGGAAACAAAAAAGTTAAATGCAAATGGAATAACTTTCTTTTGTACTACTAGGAAATTAATTTAATTTCGTTAGTTACAAAACTAACAAATTTATGTAACAATTAGAGCTCACCAGTTTGAAAATTTGAAAAAGGAAATTTAACATCTTGACTCAATATGTAACAATTAAAGCTCACCATTTTGAAAATTTGAAAATGACATCTTGACTCGATATGTAACAATTAGAACTCACCAGTTTGAACATTTGAAAAAAGGAAATTTGACTTCTTGACTCAATATACAATTAAAGCAAAAACAGTAACAAGTAGAGCTCACCAGTTCGAGAAAAAGAAATTGGCATCTTGACAATATAGATTCAAAGATCTTGCACGAAACTGACCTTCCTTGAGTTTCCATTCATAGCCAGATCTTTCGCGTGGCTGCAAACTGAAAAAAATACATTAAACTATTAGTTTAAAATATTTCTGGTTGTTTCATTGCTAAGCTTGATAATCTTCACGGTTAATGATGCACCTAAAAACTTAAGGGTGAGTTAGCGACCCTAATGGCAGATTTCCTTCAATCTGGATATAAAATTAAATTATAGCTTTATAAATCTATAACTGATTACTTATTCACAAGTGTTTTTTTTCTACAACGTTCCCTATTGCAACCTTTATCGTCTGATATTAATAAAATTAATTAAACAAGTTGCAGTGAAAAATAAAAAAAAAAAATAAAAAAAAATAAAAAAAAGGCTCCACACACAACTACGTGTTTCCCAAACACTTTATATTAATGTACTTTATTTACTATTTAACGTAGTATTGAAATAAAAGCTTGGAATTTCATACATCAAGAAAATTGCTCTTTACACCTAACTAAGACAAACCAAGCTTTTATCCACCTACTAATACCATGCTTATTAATACTAAAGTTCTATTAAACCGTAAAAAGGCAGGAAATTATTTTTCCATCAATGTCATTCCACCGATTGGTTTAAAATCTTTAAAGATTTTTTTAACACAATACTGAACTTTTTCCCGTATAAGCTCCTCTGTCATTAAGTTCACCTCAAAACCTAAGGGAAATGAGCATTGATGTGGGCAATTAAGTAAAATCTCCTGTAGCCATTGAATAAAAAATTCTTCATTTGAAAAGATTAAAAGTAATCTATATAGAATTTGTACAACTTCAAAAACATTTGATGTAAGTATGTAACACCATTAAACTATTAAATGATAATTACCAGCCTCTAAATATCCTAATAGACTTTTTATTCAATTTACTTTCACACCAAAATTTCATTACTAACATACTAAAATGCTTAATAAACAACTTCGAGCTTGAAGCTGAAATTTGCACCACTATAGAAAACAATGAAGCAAATTTAGAATTTTTTTCCAATAGTTCAATATATAATATCAAAAGAACACAATGTAGAGTTTCTTCATTGATATTAAGCACCGTAATAAATAGTTGCTTAAGGGTTGAACCATTTAAAATCAAAATTTATATTTCCATCATCCTCAACAATTTAAAGAACTTTATACAAGCCATTAGCTGGAATCTTTAACATTTAACTACGTTTATTAACTGATTTATTGATTATTTTTTTATTCTAAATTTTACCCAAATGGAATCAAAGTCAAACTTTAACCAAAAATGACCAAGAATCTAACTACATTGACCACGAATCTAACTATACAAGGAAAGGTCTTGTGAAATTTCTGTATTACCTAACAACCAAAATCAGCCCTGAAGGCATGAAATATACTTTTTTTTTCAATAAAATTCCTTCAAAAATTTAAAATAGCTTAAATCCTTCGAAGTCACGAATTAGATAGAAATTGAAAAAAAATTATAAATCAATGAAAACAGATTTTTTTTTCTGGTGTAGCGGTATGCACAAATTCTCCCGGCTTATAAATACTAAGGAACTGAAAATTGGAACATTACCATTTATCAGATTGGCATGTTACAGCAGGTGGTGAATGGATTTACGAAATTTAGTTTCGAAATCTTAGCCCTAAGCGAAACACTGAAAGGCAATGGATGGTAAGGAAACCTTTAGACCCAGAACTTATATCTATTCAGTTAGAACAATTTGAGTTGTTAGAGAAGGGGCAGAGAATTATCAATGACCTCAAATGGCAGAAAGGCATTAACGAGTGAAGAGTTGTGAATAGATTTTTAGTTGCAACCTTTAACTATGAGCTTTGTAATAAGAGTAGTAGTTTGTTATGCACCAACAAATGATTCCCCTTAAGAGAGGAAAGAAGAATACCATAAATGCATATGCAATAAAAAATATCCCAGAGATGAAAATTGAGTTTGGTTACCTCAATGCTAAGCTGACAGAGATAAAGGTATAAGTGTGGTGGGTATTTAAGGTCTTAATGTTACAAATGGATATGGAGAATAAGGTTTTGTTCAATAAATCTTATTATTTGGGGTTCTATTACAGGACAAGAGAATCCACAAATAGACATGTACTCCAAGTGACAATTATAAAAATCAAATAGCTCAAACAGCAACTAATAGATAGCCAGAGCACTGCGAAATGTCAGAAGATATAGAGGTGCAGATATTGCTAGTGATCACCAGCTACTCATTGCCACACTTTAATTTAAACTGAAAGCACCAAACTAATCTAGATAAAATATCTAGCTGTGATACAACTAAGCTTAGATAAAAAATAAATTCAATTTGATAGACTAAGCAACGTACAGAAAGAATGGTGTGATAAAGAATATAGAGGAGTCAGTTAATAGTATAGTTTTAGAACATTCAGTTATAAGGAGAAAGCCATGGATATCAAATGATACTAGGCATACTATGAAAATGTGAAAAAGTTTATCGGTTAGTTTTCGTAGTAATGAAAATTACAAGGTAAGCCGTGCTAAGTATTCAAGTATTGATCGTGAGGTTAAAGGAAAGCTCAGGAATGACTCGACATATTTAAACAGGAAAGCAGATGAGGCTGACAAAGCTATATATTCAGGTAGTGGCTATGGTGTAAAAATTACTCATGAATGATATCTCTACGGGGGCAAAGATCCGCATATACCAGTAATCTTAAAATAAAAGAAATGGATAGGCTATAACATAAGAAAAAAATGGCAAAGTTTATTGGAACACGGTGAGATCATGAATTTAAGATATGAAGGGAACAATTTGATTGGTATATCCGAGGTTGAGGAAGATTATGAGCCCATGAATGAATGCAGTGTGTGGTTCAAGTCGAGGCTATCATTAAATAAAACTCAAAAGACTGAGAGCCCCTGGAAACGATGGAATAACTGCAAGATGATATTTGCCAAAAATTAAATTACTTGGATTATTTTGTATTATGTAGCGTGAAGATGCCAAACCTGATGGTTATTAAAAGTTGCAATGAAGGGAGATTTAACAGATTGCAATAATTATAGGCATCATGAAAACATATGCTTATTCTAAAGAAACTAGCAAGATTATGTATAGCCTAGAGATGAACAAGCAAGATTTAAAAAAGGTTTAAGTTTCAATGACAAAGCTTTCCTTCAAAGACATTACTTACAACAAAGCATAGAATATAGAAAAACTTTTGATGGCATTTGTGGACTGAAAAAGGCTTTAGTATTGTGCACCGGCCAATTTTGTGCAGTCCCAACTTATGGAGTTGCTCTTAAATTGTTCACAAGTATAGCAAGTGCAAAGTTAATGTTAACGGAGTCTATTAAAATTAATTTCCAGTGAACAGTGGAACAATCGAAGAGTTATCAGGTATATGTTTTGTCGTCTTCATGGATTTTGTAATTCATGGAACATTTGGGAAAGGTGGAGAAGGATTGGACTGGATTGATAACAAGAAATTGGCTGACCTAGAATAAACTGATAACACTGTCCTTAGTAGCAGAACACCGTAGGATTTGCAATGCTTCGTTACCAGAATACACGATACATCACTTAAGGTTGGGATAAAGATAAAAAGATGGGATTGGAATAGGCAATGGAAGAATAAATAATGCAAGGAGACAGGATTAATGAGGTAGGATTCAAATATTCAGGAACTATGATACCTAATACAGGGTTTTTAGAATTTTAGTTTAGAGAGATTAAAGGAAACCAGGCATTGGATAGATTAAAATTTGAAAATCAAATCGCCTGAAATTTCCTATTATAAAAATCAGGCTATACATCAATTTTGCTAGACCAGTTACTGTATGGATAGTCGTGGTATGATGAAACCATATCCAACAAATTTTGTAGATAAAAGAAAAACGCCCTCAGAAGAAAATCGAGAGTTGAAATGGCAGGACAGGATTAGAAATTAAACCAAGAGATTACTCTAGTGCCATATGTGGATAAGATGATGGTGAGCGGTAGAGGAAGATAATTTGGGGATGCTTTTTGCACTAACAAAAATTAATCTACCAGGCTCCACACGGAACTAGAGGAGATGGCAGACTGAGGGCCACAGGGCTAAGAACTATGAAGCCTGAAGTAGAATATGATAAATTGAGCAGTACCGATTTAAAAACCTGAGAGACGACTGGGGAAATCTAGCAAAGGCCCTTTGCGTCAATAGACGTAGAAGATGAGAATGCGTAGGGGATGGTTAATATTAAATTGTAGGCCAATTATTTTCAGTCAAAAGTTTACTAAGACTACAAAAAAAAAATAAGTTTTAAAAATACCTTAGAAATATGAATACTGAGAATACACAGCATATGAAATCTGTCAAATGTACAAGGAGAAATAAATCCATACGAATTTTAGGAAAGTGTAAAAAGGAAAACAATCCCAATGAAGTGTGTATAAATTCAGTCGTAAAAGCTGAAACTGCTGGAACATTACACAGAAAATTACACAGCACAGTTAAGCATTAACGTTATCCCAATTTCTCGACCAGCAGCTGAAAGAAACTAACTAATCAATATTCACAATGGCGTAGCCAGACATAAGAAACCAAGAGTATTCAAAGAGAGAAGACCAAAAGTAAAGCTGAACGAGAAATAAAAAAAAAAAAAACTAGGAAAAGGCAGAAAAAAAGAAAAAGAACAACAAGCAATTGGCAGAAGAAAAACAAAAGAGCCTAGAATAAACCTCATTGCTTGAAGAAAAATGTACAGAAAACATTATAAAACTAAGTGTGCTAGAAAGACAGACCAGAAGAGAGAACTGTATGAAAATAAAGATATTGAAAAATTTCATTAAAAGATACCAGTAACAGGAATAGGGGTACTAAATCTAATATATTCTAATATTAAACACCTACGGTAACTTGCAATGTGAACTAAAAGTATTTTTGCTACAATAGATGTTTATTAATGAATTTTACAGGTTTCTAATAGTATAATTTTTTTAGTCAATCCGTTCTTGACTTTTCTAAACCTATTGCTTCACTGTTGGCGTTTTAACGTTCAGCCTGTTAGTAACTCCTTTCCATTTTCAGATATACCTGCAAGAAATCAAAATATATGATGTACATTTTAAATCTTTTGACTTCCATCTTTCCCATAATTAGGTCTATTAGTTACCTTCCAGTAATAATAAAACTATGTTAATCTATCAAATCAAAATATTTTATTTTACTGTGGATCAATTAGATTTTTTTTATAAATTCTATGGATTATTACAAACTGTATATTACTGATTCCTCTTACCTTTCAAAATATCCTACACATTGAAAAATCATTTCAACAATTACTTTTGCATGAACTAAAAATCAGAAATAAAAATAAACTTTATATATAAAAAATCCTTCAAAAGTTACACACCACCACACTTATATCAGAATCTTACATCAAGTAAGTACTTACACTTAATATTTCATGGTATGGGCACTGGTTTTTGAATCTTGAGTGGAAAATTTTTGAAGGTCTCAAAATTAAGATTTTAAAGTAGATTAACTCATTAAATCTAGATTTTACAACACCAGCAACAAACAAACAACAAATGCTGTAGTTTCTAGTCCAATACAATAAAAGGTCTCGGGCCTCGAGGGGAATTATAGTCTGATCGTTTACATAAAACGAACATATAGTAAAGGTTTCACCTAGTTACCCGTTTTCGTTCAACCATTAATTTAAATATTTTGTTCTTTTCTACATCAGGTTTCAGGTGCATTTACATTTAACGACCAAAATGTAACTCCATCAAAACTTAAACCGAGAATTACGCAATGTAACTAATATCAAAACACTTGCTGTATGTTCAAATATAAAATCTTTTACAAGTCTAGAAAATATCCTTTTACTCGAGCTGGGTACCTAATGATTTAGTAATAATCTAACGTTTCAGTATGTATAATATTTCCCTTTAACTGTACTTTACTCCAATAATGAAGTTGCGGCCAAGTAATTTAAAAATTATATAAAAAAAAAATGTTTCACCGGGAATGACTTCTCCCACTTATATCAGGCCAAATTCCTATTCCCAAAGTAAAGAGCTAATTTTCATGTTTTGAAAGTTTAATTTAACCTAATATTTCTATTTTTCATTTGCCTAATAGTCATGCGGCTAAACTAATGTAAAATAGTTTTATACACTTACCAGTACTGAAGGTTTTGAATTTTGGGTTTAATTTCCAAGTATTTTATCTTTTAATCAATTTACTCCATTTCAGCTGGATAAAATCTTGCTTTTAAAATTTTCTCTGGTACGTATGCATAGAATTCATCGTTCAAGCTTCAGCACCTCAGTCAATATGGTCATTAATATCTGGAAAAGAAAATTCTTTAGTGTGCGCGCAAATATTTCAGCCATTAATAGACTTCATTTGATGACTTACCAGTGAGAATATGCTAATCACTTTCATGTTTACCAATTAATATTTTTAGATTAATAACAGCCTTATAAAAATTCAAAATTTGTTACTTGTACCGAATATATCTTTTTAAAGAACCTGTTTTTACTCACATACTGCAAGACAAACACCTGGTAAAATGACCCAGCTTTTTATATGAAGCTGACTGAATAACTTTCTCTAAGGTAAATAAAATAGACCTAATGCCCTAAGATTATATTTATAAACTTAATCACCAAGAACACTTAATACCCATTCTATATCAATGAACTTATCGAATTGATAAGTCAAAAAATTCACATCCTGCCTGAAGACCAACAAATCTTTCTCTGTCTCACAAAATTAATTTGATTAACTTATTCTAGTAATTAGCATCTTAAAAAGCAAAATATCACTAAAAGTGTGTAAAGTAAATGGCCAGGAAAGCAAGTACGTCTGGAAGAAAAGACAAATTTAATTAAGACCGAAATGGACCCTAAAATTTAAAACTTATGAAAAATAAAGTTTAACAAATAAATTCAATATATACCTAAAACTGTTCAGTTATACTGAAGCAGATAATATTCTTAGTACAATAATATGACCCAAAACCTAAGAAATGTATGTTATCAAAACTTTATAACCTGTTATGGAAATGCTAAAATGTTAAACTAGAAACTTGAAACGGCAAGTATATACTTTAATTTCTAGCCAAATACATAAAACCATATATTTTTCCTACTCTTTTCTTGTATTTTAGGCATTTCTGACCATGAATGGAGCAAATCGCCCTTTATGCGATATTTTTTTACCCTTACATAAAGAGAGTTATGGGAAACGCCAGTTGGGAAAGGGCCAAAACGAGATATTTGCAGCTATGATAATGGCCAGAAATGCAAAATAGAGAGAGCCCGCAGGAAAAATATATAGTTCATGCAAGTGGCTGGGAGTTATAATTATCTATTATTTACTTCACTCCTGATAGTTCTTCCGTGTTTTGCTCCGCTCGGAAAATTAACTTTACATCACTGCTCCTGTGTTCTGACAAGCGGTACATAATTTGGTATGCATGCAAGCCCCATGGGCTATTTCAGGGATTTTTCTTTCACTTTCACAAAACCATCAATAGCTATATACTGAACGGAGAGCATTTGAACAAGCCCATTACCGAACGATTAAATTTCGCTAAATTTCGAAATAAATTGCACTGCCTTTTTGGAGACTTCATGAACGAAGGTTAAGAAATTAAATTCCCTAGTAGTATATGAATTTTAATTTTTATGTAACAATTAGAACTCACCAGTTTGAAAAAGTAAAATTTAACTTCTTGACTCAATATGTAACAATAATAACTCGCCAGCTTGAAAAAGGAAATCTGACTTCTTGACTCAATATACAATTAAAGCAAAATCCATTAAACTATTTTAAAGTAACAATTAGAGCTCACCAGTTCGAGAAAAAGAAATTGGCATATTGGCAATATAGATTCAAAGATATTGCACGAAACTGACCTTTCTTGTGTATCCATTCAAAGCCAGATCTTTCGCGTGGCTGCAAACTGAAATAATACATTAAACTATTAGTTTAAAATGATATTTCTGGTTGTTTCATTGCTAATAGTAAGATAATAATATCCAAAGAACTTACATATGTTAGTACTTACACCTAAAAACTTAAAGGGCGTGTGAGTTAACGACCCTAATGCCAGATTTCCTTCAATCTCGTTATAAAATTAAATTATAAGCTATAAATCGATAATTGATTTAAGTAGAGTTTTTTCTACAACGTTCCCTATTGCATCCTTTATCATTTGATATGAATAAAAATTTAAAAAGTTAATAAGAAACTAGAAAAAAAAAATTAAACAAGACTCTACACAACTACTTGATTCCTAAACTTTCTTATTTATAATACAACTACGTGTTTCCCAAACACACTCATATTAATGTACTTTATTTACTATTCAACATTAGTATTGAAATAAAAGATTGGAATTTCATACATTAAGAAAATTGCTTTTAACACCTAACGAGTATTGAAATAAAAGATTGGAATTTCATACATCAAGAAAATTGCTTTTAACACCTAACGAAGTCAAACCAAGCTTTTATCCACCTACTAATACCATGCTTATTAATACTTAAGTTCTATTGAACCGTAAAAAGGCAGTTAATTATTTTTCAATCAATGTCATTCCACTGATTGGTTTAAAATCTTAAGATTTTGTTTTTAACAATACTGAACTTAGTTTCCGTATAAGCTCCTCTGTCATTAAGTTCACCTCAAAACCTAAGAGAAATGAGCATTGATGTGGACATAAGTAAAATCTCCTGGAGCCATTGAATAAAAAATTCTTCATCTGAAAAGATTAACAGTAATTTATATAGAATTTGTACAACTTCAAAAACATTTCATGCAAGTATGTAACACCATTAAACTATTAAATGACAATTACCAGCCTCTAAATATAATACTTTTTATTCAATTTACTTTCACACCAAAATTTCATTACTAACATACTAAAATGCTTAATAAACAACTTCGAGCTTGAAGCTCGAAATTTGCACTACTATAGAAAACAATGAGGCAGATTTAAAATTGTTTCCAATAGTTCAATACATAATATCAAAAGAACAATGTAGAGTTTCTTCATTGATATTAAGCACCGTAATAAATAGTTGCTTAAGAGTTGAACTATTTAAAATCAAAATTTAAATTTCCATCATCATCCTCAACAATCTAAAAAACTTTATACAAGCCATTAGCTGGAATCTTTAATAATTAACGACGTTTATTAACTGATCTATTGAATAGTATTTGCATCTAAATTTTACCCAAATGGAAACAAAGTCAAACTAACCAAAATTGACCACGAATCTAACTATACAAGGAAAGGTCTTGAGAAATTTTTGTATTACCTAACAACCAAAATCAGCCCTGAAGGCGTGAAATAATTTTTTTTTCAATAAAATTCATTCAAAAATTGAAAATAACTTAAATCTTTCCAAGTCACGAATATATATAGATGGAAATGAAAAATGGAAATGAAAAATAGAAATTAAAAATCAATGAAAACTCACCGATTTATATATTTTTTTTTCTGGTGTAGCGGGATGCAAAGATTCTCCCGGCTTAAATACTAATTAATTGAAAATTGGAACATTAAAACCATGAATCAGATTGGCATGTTACAGCTGGTGGCGAAAGGATTTACGAAATTTAGTTTCGAAATCTTAGCCCTAAGTGACACTTGTTAAGGGCAATGGATGGTAGGGAAACCTTTAGACCCAGAACTTATATCTATTCAATTAGAACAATTTGAGTTTGAAGAGAATAGGCAGAGAATTATCAATGACCTCAAAGGGCAGAAAAGGCATTAAACGAGTGAAGAGCTGTGAATAGATTTTTAGTTGCAACCTTTAAATATGAGCTTTGCAATAATAGTAGTAGTTTGTTATGCACCAACAAATGATTCCCCTTAAGAGAGAAAAGAAGAATACCATAAATGCATATGCAATAAAAGATATTCCAGAGATGAAAATTATGTTTGGTTACCTCAATGCTAAAGCTGGCAGAGATAAAGGTATAATTGTGATGGGTATTGAAGGTCTAATGTTACAAATGGATATGGAGAATAAGGTTTTGTTCAATAAATATTATTCGGGGTTCTCTATTACAGGACAAGAGTATTCACAAATAGACATGTACTCCAAGTGACAATTATAAAAATCAAATAGCTCAAACAGCAATTAATAGATAGCCAGAGGACTGCGAAATGTCAGAAGCTATAGAGGTGCAGATATTGCTAGTGATCACCAGCTACTCATTGCCACACTTTAAAACTGAAAGCACCTAACTAATCTAGATAAAATATCTAGAACATTCAGTTATAAGGAGAAAGCCATGGATATCAAATGATACTTGGGATACTATGAAAATGTGAAAAAATTTACCTGCTAGTTTTCGAAGTAATGAAAATTAAAAGGTAGGCCGTGCCAAGTATTCAAGTATTGATCGTGAGGTTAAAGGAAAGCTCAGGAATGACTCGACATATTTAGACAGGAAAGCAGATGGGGCTGACAAAGCTATATATTCAGGGAGTGGCTATGGTGTAAAAATTGCTCATGAATGATATCTCTACGCTGACAAAGGACCCACATATACCGGTAATCTTAAAATAAATGGAATGGATAGGTTATAACAAAAGTAAGAAATAATGTTTATTGGAACACTGAGATCATGAATTTCAGCTATGAAGGGAACAATTTGATTGGTATATCCGCAGTTGAGGAAGATTATGAGCCCATGAATGAATTCAGTGTGGGGTTCATGTCGAGGCTATCATTAAATAAAACTCAAAAGAGTCAGCCCCTGGAAACGATGGAATAACTGCAACATGATATTGTCCAGAAATTAAATTACTTTGATTATTTTGCAGAATATGGCGTGAAGATGCCAACCCTGATGGTTAGTAAAAGTTGCAATAAAGGGAGATTTAACAGATTGCAATAATTATAGGCATCATGAAAATATGCTTATTCTAAAGAAACTAGCAAGATTATGTACAGCCGAGAGATGAACAAACATGATTTAAAGAAGCTAGAAGTTTCAATGAAAGCTTTCATTCAAAGACATTACTAACAACAAATAGAATATAGAAAAACTTTTGATGGCATTTGTGGACTGAAAAAAAGGCTTTAGTATTGTACACCGGCCAATTTTGTGCAGTCCCAAGTTATGGGATTGCTCTTAAATTGTTCATGAGTATAGCAAGTGCAAAGTTAATGTTAACGGAGTCTATTCAAATTAATTTCCAGTGAACAGTGGAACACTCCAAGAGTTAACAGGTATGTTTTGTCGTCTTCATGGATTTTGTAATTCATGGAACATTTGGGAAAGGTGGAGAAGGATTGGACTGGATTGATAATAGGAAATTGGCTGACCTAGAGTATGCTGATAACACTGTCCTTAGTAGCAGAACACCATAGGATTTGCAATGCTTTGTTACCAGAATACACGAAACATCACTTGAGGTTGGGATCGAGATAAAAAGATGGGATTGGAATAGGCAATGTTAGATTAAATAATGCAAGGAGACAGGATTAATGAGGTAGAATTCAAATATTCAGGAACTATGATACCTAATACAGGGTTTTTAGAATCGAAGTTTAGAGATTGAAGGAAACCAGGCATTGGATTGATTAAAATTTGAAAATCAAATCGCCTGAAATTTCCTATTATAAAAATCAGGCTGTACATCAATTTAGCTAGATCGGTGTTACTGTATGGACAGTCATGGTAAGATGAAACCATATCCAACAAATTTTGTAGATAAAAGAAAAAAGCCCTTAGAAGAATATCGAGAGTTGAAATGGCAGGACAGGACTAGAAATTAAACCAAGAGATTACTCTAGTGCCATATGTGGATAAGCTGATGGTGAGCGGTAGAGGAAGATAATTTGGGGATGCTTCTTGTACTCGAAGAAAAATTAATCTACCAGGCTCCACACGGAACTAGACGAGATGGCAGACTGAGGGCCACAGGGCTAAGAACTATGAAGCGTGAAGTAGAATATGATAAATGGAGCAGTAATGATTTAAAAGCCCGAGAGACGACTGGCGAAATCTAGCAAAGGCCCTTTGCGTCAATAGGCGTAGATGAGGAGAATGCGTAGGGGATGGTTAATATTAAATTGTAGGCCAATTATTTTCAGTCAAAAGTTTACTAAGACTACATAAAATTAGTTTTAAAAATACCCTTAGAAATATGAATAATACTGAGAATACACAGCATATGGAACCTGTCAAACGTGCAAAGAGAAATAAATCCATACGAATTTTGGAAAGTGTAAAAAGGAAAACAATCCTAATGAAGAGTCTATAAATTCAGTCGTAAAAGCTGAAACTTCTGGAGCATTACACAAAAAATTACACATTAGCGCAGTTAAGCATTAGCGTTATCCCAATTTCTCGACCAGCAGCGGAAAGAAACAACAAATCAATATTCACAATAGCGTAGCCATAGACATAAGCAACCAAGAGTACTCAAAGAGAGAAGACCAAAAGTAAAACTGAACGAGAAATTGAAAAAAAAAAATAGGAAAAGGCAGAAAGAAAAAGAAGAACATACAATTGGCAGAAGAGACAAACAAAATAAGAGCCCATAATAAAACTCATTGCTTGAAGAAAAAATGTACAGAAAATATTAGAAAACTAAGTATGCTAGAAAGACAGACCAGAAGAGAGAACTGTATGAATTGTAAGATATTGAAAAATTTCATTAGAAAATTAGATACCAGTAACAGGAATAGGGGAACTAAATCTAATATATTCTAATAAACACCTGCAGTAACTTGCAATGTGAACTAAAAGTATTTTTGCTACATAAGATTTTTATTAATGAATTTTACAGGTTTCTTATAGTATAATTTTTTTTTAGTCACTCCGTTCTTGACTTTTCTAAACCTATTGCCTCACTGTTGGCGTTTTAACGTTCAGCCTGTTAGTAACTCCTTTCCAGTTTCAAATATACCTGCAAGAAATCAAAATATATGATGTACATTTTAAATATTATGACTTCCATCTTTGCCATAATTAGGTCTATTAGTTACCTTCCAGTAATAATAAAACTATGTTAATCTATCAAATCAAAATATTTTATTTTACTTTGAATCAATGAAATTTTTTTTATAAAATCTATGGATTATTACAAACTGTATATTACTGATTCCTCTTACCTTTCAAAATGTCCTACCCATTGAAAAACCATTATTTCAACAATTACTTTTGCATGAACTAAAAATCAGAAATAAAAATCAGCTTTACATATAAAAAATCCTTCAAAAGTTACACCACCACATATCATTATCTTACATCAAGTAAGTACTTACACATTTAATATTTTATGGGAAGGACACTGGTTTTTTTATCTAGAGTGGAAAATTTTTGAAGGTCTCAAAATTAAGATTTTAAAATAGATTAACTTATTAAATGTAGATTTTACAACACCAGCAACAACAAAAACAAATGCTGTAGTTTCTAGTCCAATACAATAAAAGGTCTCGGACATGTATGTATTCATTTCAGGGATCTGAGGTTTGGTCAAGTTTTCATCACACTGCTGACCAGTACGGATTGGTAATCTAGGGGAATTATAGTCTGATCTTTTACATAAAACGAAGGTTTCACCTAGTAACCCGTTTTCGTTCAACCATTAATTTGAATATTTTGTTCTTTTCTACATCAGGTTTCAGGTGCATTTACATTTAACGACCAAAATGTCAGTCCAAAGTTTAAAGCGAGAATTACGCATTGTAACTAAAAAAAAAAAAAAAAAAAAAAAAAAAAAAAAAAACCACATGTTCAAATATAGAATCTTAAACAAGTCTTGAAAATATCCTTTTACTCGAGCTGGGTACCTAATGATTATTTAGTAATAATCTTACGTTTTAATCTGTATAATATTTCCCTTTTACTGTACTTTACTCCAATAATGAAGTTGCGGTCAAGTAGTTTAAAAATTATATAAAATTTTTCACCGGGAATGACTTCTCCAACTTAAATCAGGCCAAATTCCTATTCCCAAAGTAAACAACCAATTTTCATGTTTTGAAAGTTTAATTTAACCTAATATATGCGGCTAAACTAATGTAAAGTAGTTTTACACACTTACCAGTACTGAAGGTTTTGAATGTTAGGGTTAATTTCCAAGTATATATTCTTTTGATCAATTTATTCCACTTCAGCTGGATAAAATATTCCTTTTTAAAAAAGTTTCTGGTACGTATGCATAGAATTCATCGTTCAAGCTTCAGCACCTCAGTCAATATGGTCATTAATATCTGGAAAAGAAAATTCTTTAGTGCGCGCACAAATATTTCAGCCATTAAGAGACTTCATTTGATGACTTGCCAGTAAGAATATGCTAATCATTTTCATGTTTACCAAGGAATATTTTTAGATTAATAACAGCCTCAAAAATTCAAAATGTTACTTGTACCGAATATCTTTTTAAAGAACCTGTTTTTACTCACATACTGCAAGACAAACACCTGGTAAAATGACCAAACTTCTTATATGAAGCTGACTGAATAACTTTCTCTAAGGTAAAAAAAATAGACCTAATGCCCTAAGATTATATTTATAAACTTAAACACCAAGAACACTTAATACCCATTCTATATCAATCAACTTATCGAATTGAAAGTCAAAGAATTCACATCTTGACTGAAGACCAACAAATCTTTCTCGGTCTCACAAAATTAATTTAATTTACTTATTCCAGTAACTAGTATCTTCTAACAATATCACTAAAAGTGTTCAAAGTAAAATGGTCAAAATTCGCAAGGAAAGCAAGTACGTCTGGAAGATAAGACAAATTTAAATAACGGAACGTATTAAGACCGAAATGGACCCTAAAATTTAAAGATTATGAAAAATAAAGTTTAACAAATACATTTAATATATAGCTAAAACTGTTCAGTTATACTGAAGCAGATAATATTCTTAGTACAATAATATGACCCAAAATCTAAGAAATGTATGTTATCAAAACTTTATAACCTGTTATGGAAATGCTAAAATGTAAACCTAGAAACTTGAAACGGCAAGTATATACTTTAATTTCTAGCCAAATACATAAACCATATATTTTTCCTACTCTTTTCTTGTATTTTAGGCATTTCTGACCATGAATGGAGCAAATCGCCCTTTATGCGATATTTTTTTACCCTTACATAAAGAGAGTTATGGGAAACGCCAGTTGGGAAAGGGCCAAAACGAGATATTTGCAGCTATGATAATGGCCAGAAATGCAAAATAGAGAGAGCCCGCAGGAAAAATATATAGTTCATGCAAGTGGCTGGGAGTTATAATTATCTATTATTTACTTCACTCCTGATAGTTCTTCCGTGTTTTGCTCCGCTCGGAAAATTAACTTTACATCACTGCTCCTGTGTTTTGACAAGCGGTACATAATTTGGTGTACATGCAAGCCCCATGGGCTATTTCAGGGATTTTTCTTTTACTTTCACAAAACCATCAATAGCTATATACTGAACGGAGAGCATTTGAACAAGCCCATTACCGAACGATTAAATTACGCTAAATTTCGAAATAAATTGCACTGCCCTTTTGGAGACTTCATGTGATTTTATTCATGTTGGTACTGGAGGTGATAGTGGAAAAAAACGGCTGCTCTAGAGCAACATCTGGAATTTTTACAAAAGATTTTGAAGCTTTCAACAGGTTGGAAAAAAACAGGTAATGATTACATCATACAGAAAACAGCTGTAAAAAAATTCAATACAAACAACGCATGCACAGTAACTCGTAATTCTCCTAAAAGTAAACAAATTTGCATTGAGAAAGACTTCACATTTAAATAGGCCAATACGGAAATTATTTCCCCAGACCCCATTAAGCAGACAAATGCCAAACTAGCCAGCACTCGTCCATTCTTTATAGCAAATTCCAGTGACGCTAGTAATTAAAAGAATCATTAACCCTCAAAAGATTCAGAAGCAAGCCACCTTTTTCTCATAAAAAGTAAATAACCCTTCATTTTAAGATGTATTTTTAATGAATCTGATCTTATTTCAGTTAATGTTATCTTAAGCCATCCAGTTAGGAAACTGGTAATTTTGGGTGATAACCAAAACTTGTTCTTTGGGCAATAATAATTATCAGAAATACACGATAAACAATCAGTTAAAAAGTATATTCAAGTGGCATGAAATTTAAGTACCATAACCATCTTCACGCCCTTCTAATGATTATTTTGGTACCCACATGATTCAGCGCACTAGCAAAATTATATCACAGCTATGTTCTGGTAAGCGGTATATGTTGAACTGCAAAAGTGGGTCGTTAATTCGGGGAATTTTTTTTTGAAGCTCAGTATTTTCTTCACTGTGGGTCACTGCACTCACAAAATTTAACATACAAGGTCTCTCTCACCATTCGAAAGTGCGTTAACCAAGGTCTCTCACCCTTCGAAAGTGCGTAACCAAGGTCTCTCACCCTTCAAAAGTGCGTAACCAAGGTCTCTCACCCTTCAAAAGTGCGTAACCAAGGTCTCTCACCCTTCAAAAGTGCGTAACCAAGGTCTCTCACCCTTCAAAAGTGCGTAACTAGGTCCATAACACTTCAAAAGTGCGTAACTAGGTCCATAACACTTCAAAAGTGCGTAACTAGGTCCATAACACTTCAAAAGTGCGTAACCAGGTCCATAACACTTCAAAAGTGCGTAACCAGGTCCATAACACTTCAAAAGTGCGTAACCAGGTCCATAACACTTCAAAAGTGCGTAACCAGGTCCATAACACTTCAAAAGTGCGTAACTAGGTCCATAACACTTCAAAAGTGCGTAACTAGGTCCATAACACTTCAAAAGTGCGTAACTAGGTCCATAACACTTCAAAAGTGCGTAACCAGGTCCATAACACTTCAAAAGTGCGTAACCAGGTCCATAACACTTCAAAAGTGCGTAACCAGGTCCATAACACTTCAAAAGTGCGTAACCAGGTCCATAACACTTCAAAAGTGCGTAACCAGGTCCATAACACTTCAAAAGTGCGTAACCAGGTCCATAACACTTCAAAAGTGCGTAACCAGGTCCATAACACTTCAAAAGTGCGTAACCAGGTCCATAACACTTCAAAAGTGCGTAACCAGGTCTCTAACACTTCAAAAGTGCGTAACCAGGTCTCTAACACTTCAAAAGTGCGTAACCAGGTCTCTAACACTTCAAAAGTGCGTAACCAGGTCTCTAACTTCAAAAGTGCGTAACCAGGTCTCTAACTTCAAAAGTGCGTAACCAGGTCTCTAACTTCAAAATTGTGCAACCAGGTCTCTAACTTCAAAATTGTGCAACCAGGTCTCTAACTTCAAAATTGTGCAACCAGGTCTCTAACTTCAAATTGTGCAACCAGGTCTCTAACTTCAAAATTGTGCAACCAGGTCTCCACCTCCAAAAGTCTCCAACCAAGGTCTCCACCTCCAAAAGTCTCCAACCAAGGTCTCCACCTCCAAAGTCTCCAACCAAGGTCTCCACCTCCAAAGTCTCCAACCAAGGTCTCCACCTCCAAAGTCTCCAACCAAGGTCTCCACCTCCAAAAGTCTCTAACCAAGGTCTCCACCTCCAAAAGTCTCTAACCAAGGTCTCCACCTCCAAAAGTCTCTAACCAAGGTCTCCACCTCCAAAAGTCTCTAACCAAGGTCTCCACCTTCAACTAAAGTGTAGACTCCTTCACAAGTGTATAACTAAAGTATTCCTTCACAAGTGTATTTTCAAAGTATTCCTTCACAAATTTATAACCAAAGTATTCCTTCACAAATATATAACCAAAGAATATTCCTTCACAAGTGTATAACCAAAGAATATTCCTTCACAAGTGTATAACCAAAGAATATTCCTTCACCAGTGTATAACCAAAGAATATTCCTTCACCAGTGTATAACCAAAGAATATTCCTTCACCAGTGTATAACCAAAGAATATTCCTTCACCAGTGTATAACCAAAGAATATTCCTTCACAGGTGTATAACCAAAGAATATTCCTTCACAGGTGTATAACCAAAGAATATTCCTTCACAGGTGTATAACCAAAGAATATTCCTTCACAAGGGTATAACCAAAGAATATTCCTTCACGAGGGTATAACCAAAGAATATTCCTTCACGAGGGTACAACCAAAGAATATTCCTTCACGAGGGTATAACCAAAGAATATTCCTAAACAAGGGTATAACCAAAGAATATTCCTAAACAAGGGTATAACCAAAGAATATTCCTAAACAAGGGTATAACCAAAGAATATTCCTAAACAAGGGTATAACCAAAGAATATTCCTAAACAAGGGTATAACCAACTAATATTCCTTCACTAGGTATAACCAACTAATATTCCTTCACTAGGTATAACCAAATAATATTCCTTCACTAGGTATAACCAAATAATATTCCTTCACTAGGTATAACCAAAGAATATTCCTTCACTAGGTATAACCAAAGAATATTCCTTCACTAGGTATAACCAAAGAATATTCCTTCACTAGGTATAACCAAAGAATATTCCTTCACAAGTGTATAACCAAAGAATATTCCTTCACAAGGGTATAACCAAAGAATATTCCTAAACAAGGGTATAACCAAAGAATATTCCTTCACTAGGTATAACCAAAGAATATTCCTTCACTAGATATAACCAAAGAATATTCCTTCACTAGGTATAACCAAAGAATATTCCTTCACTAGGTATAACCAAAGAATGTTCCTTCACTAGGTATAACCAAAGAATATTCCTTCACTAGGTTTAACCAAAGAATATTCCTTCACTAGGTATAACCAAATAATATTCCTTCACTAGGTATAACCAAATAATATTCCTTCACTAGGTATAACCAAATAATATTCCTTCACAAGTGTATAACCAAAGAATATTCCTTCACAATATTATGACCAAAGAATGTTCCTTCAAAAAGTTTATAACCAAAACAATCCTTCACAAGTTTACAACCAAGTCTATAACCAAGTCTACTCTCACAAGTATAACAAAAGTATTCCATCAAGTGTGTATTCAAAGAAATTTCAAACTTGTAACCAAAGTATTTTTTCACAAGTGTAACCAAAGAGTATTCCTACACAAATGTGTGACCAAAGTAATCATTTAAAAGTGTTCAACCTAAGTCTCCTTTCACAAGTTTAACCAACAAATTTTCCTTCACAATTGTATAATCAGTCTCTCTAACCCTTCACAAGTATATAACCAATATATCTAAACCCTCACAATTGTGTAACCTATGTATCTGAACCATCACAATTGTCTAACTAATGTACATAATCCTTCAAAATTGTGTAACCAATGCATCTAAACCCTCACAAGTGTGTAACCAATGCATCTAAACCCTCACAAGTGTGTAACCAATGCATCTAAACCCTCACAAGTGTGTAACCAATGCATCTAAACCCTCACAAGTGTGTAACCAATGTATTTAAACCCTCAAGTGTGTAACCAATGTATTTAAACCCTCAAGTGTGTAACCAATGTATCTAAATCTTCACGAGTGTATAACCAGTCTCCAACCTTCAAGAATGTGCAACCAAAGTCTCTAAACCTTCAAAGAATGTATAACCAGCCTCTAAACCTAAAATTATGTGTAATCAAAGCCTCAACCTTCAAGAATGTGTAACCAAAGACTAAACCTTCATGAGTGTAACCAAAGACTAAACCTTCATGAGTGTTACCAAAGACTAAACCTTCATGAGTGTTACCAAAGACTAAACCTCCATGATTGTGTAATCACAGACTAAACCATCTAGAGTGTGTAACCAAAGACTAAGCCTTCAAAAGTAACTACAAAAGTGCGTAACCAGTGCCTTGAGCCTTCAGAAGTGTGTAACTAAAGTCCTAAGCCATCAAAGTGCATAGCAGTAGTCAAACCTTCACAAGTGCATAACAGTCTATAAACCTTCACAAATTCCTAGCTTTACTTTATATACATCTACAACAGTGTAACCAAAACCACTAAACCTTACAAAGTGTGTAACCAAAGTCACTATATTCACAACTATGTAACAAAGTCACTATACCTTCACATGTGTGTAACAAATGTCTATACCTAAACACGTGTGTAACTAAATGCACTATATCTACACGCGTGTGTAACAAGTCACTAGACCTTCACACGTGTGTAACTGAAGTCACTACACCTTCACACGTGTGTAACTAAAGTCACTAGACCTTCACACGTGTGTAACTAAAGTCACTAGACCTTCACACGTGTGTAACTAAAGTCACTAGACCTTCACACGTGTGTAACTAAAGTCACTAGACCTTCACACGTGTGTAACTAAAGTCACTAGACCTTCACACGTGTGTAACTAATGTCACTAGACCTTCACACGTGTGTAACTAAAGTCACTAGACCTTCACACGTGTGTAACTAAAGTCACTATACCTTCACACGTGTGTAACAAAAGTCACTATACCTTCACACGTGTGTAACAAAAGTCACTATACCTTCACACGTATGTAACAAAAGTCACTATACCTTCACACTTGTGTAACAAAAGTCACTATACCTTCACACTTGTGTAACAAAGGTCACTATACCTTCACACTTGTGTAACAAAAGTCACTATACCTTCACACGTGTGTAACAAAAGTCACTATACCTTCACACGTGTGTAACAAAAGTCACTATACCTTCACACGTGTGTAACAAAAGTCACTATACCTTCACACGTGTGTAACAAAAGTCACTATACCTTCACACGTGTGTAACAAAAGTCACTATACCTTCACACGTGTGTAACAAAAGTCACTATACCTTCACACGTGTGTAACAAAAGTCACTATACCTTCACACGTGTGTAACAAAAGTCACTATACCTTCACACGCGTGTAACAAAAGTCACTATACCTTCACACGTGTGTAACAAAAGTCACTATACCTTCACACGTGTGTAACAAAAGTCACTATACCTTCACACGCGTGTAACAAAAGTCACTATAACTTCACACGCGTGTAACAAAAGTCACTATAACTTCACACGCGTGTAACAAAAGTCACTATAACTTCATGTGTGTAACTAAAGTCACTATAACTTCATGTGTGTAACTAAAGTCACTATAACTTCATGTGTGTAACTAAAGTCACTATAACTTTTCATGTGTGTAACTAAAGTCACTATAACTTCATGTGTGTAACTAAAGTCACTATAACTTCATGTGTGTAACTAAAGTCACTAACTTTTCATGTGTGTAAAGTCGCTATAACTTCACACATGTAACTAAAGTCACTATAACTTCACACGTGTGTAACTAAAGTCACTATAACTTCACACGTGTGTAACTAAAGTCACTATAACTTCACACGTGTGTAACTAAAGGTCACTATAACTTCACACGTGTGTAACTAAAGGTCACTATAACTTCACACGTGTATAACTAAAGTCGCTAACTTCCACTCTTGTGTAACTGAGTCACTATGCTTCGCACATGAGTAACTAAGTCACTATACCTTCACACTTGTATAACAAAAGTCACTATACCTTCACACATGTATGACCAAAGTCACTGTGTAGCCAACGTTACTAAACCTCCACAAGTGTGTAACAAGTCAGTAAACCTTCACAGGTGTGTAACAAGTCACTAGACCTTCAGAAGTGTGTAACAAGTCACTAGACCTTCACAATTGTGTAACGAGTCACTAGACCTTCACAAGTGTGTTAAGGTTACTAAACCTTCGCAGGTGTGTAACCAGTCACTAGACCTTCGCAAGTGTGTAACCAGTAACTAATCCTTCGCAAGTGTAACCAGTAACTAATCTTTCGCAAGTGTGTAACCAGTAACTAATCCTTCGCAAGTGTGTAACCAGTCGCTAATCCTTCCCAAGTGTGTAACCAGTCTAAACTATCAAAAGTCTAGCCAAAGTCACTACACATTCAGAAGTGTAACCAAAGTCACTTAACCTTCAAGTGTATAACCAAATTCTCTAAATCTTCACAATTGTTTAATCAAGGTTATTAAACCTTAACAAATATAACAAGAGGCACTAAACCTTCGCAAGGATATAGAGTCGCTAATCTTTCGCAATTGTAATCCGTTTCTCTAAACCCTCTTAAGTGTGTAACAAGGGTCACTAAACCTTTTGCAATTGTGTAGCCAGAATCACTAAACCTTCACAAGTGTGTAACCTAAGTCACTAAACCTTTACAAGTGTTTAACCTAAGTCACTAAACCTTTGCAATTGTGTTACCAGTCACTAAACCTTTGCAATTGTGTTACCAGTCACTAAACCTTTGCAATTGTGTTACCAGTCACTAAACCGTTGCAATTGGGTTACCAGTCACTAAACCGTTGCAATTGGGTTACCAGTCACTAAACCTTCAAGAGTATAACCAGTTATTAAACCCTCACAAATGTGTAACCAAGTCACAATCTTCATAAGTGTGTAACCAGTCACTTGACCTTCACAGATGTGTAATCTGAGCCACTAAACCATCACACGTGTGAAACCGAAGTCACTAATATTTCACATTTGTTTAACCAGTCACTAAACTAAAATTTGTGTAACCAAAGTCACTAAAATCACATTTGTGTAACCAGAGTCGCTAAACTCACATTGTGTAACCAGAGTCGCTAAACTCACATTTGTGTAACCAGAGTCGCTAAACTCACATTTGTGTAACCAGAGTCGCTAAACTCACATTTGTGTAACCAGAGTCGCTAAACTCACATTTGTGTAACCAGAGTCGCTAAACTCACATTTGTGTAACCAGAGTCGCTAAACTCACATTTGTGTAACCAGAGTCGCTGAACTCACATTTGTGTAACCAGAGTCGCTGAACTCACATTTGTGTAACCAGAGTCGCTGAACTCACATTTGTGTAACCAGAGTCGCTGAACTCACATTTGTGTAACCAGAGTCGCTGAACTCACATTTGTGTAACCAGAGTCGCTGAACTCACATTTGTGTAACCAGAGTCGCTGAACTCACATTTGTGTAACCAGAGTCGCTGAACTCACATTTGTGTAACCAGAGTCGCTGAACTCACATTTGTGTAACCAGAGTCGCTGAACTCACATTTGTGTAACCAGAGTCGCTGAACTCACATTTGTGTAACCAGAGTCGCTGAACTCACATTTGTGTAACCAGAGTCGCTGAACTCACATTTGTGTAACCAGAGTCGCTGAACTCACATTTGTGTAACCAGAGTCGCTGAACTCACATTTGTGTAACCAGAGTCGCTGAACTCACATTTGTGTAACCAGAGTCGCTGAACTCACATTTGTGTAACCAGAGTCGCTGAACTCACATTTGTGTAACCAGAGTCGCTGAACTCACATTTGTGTAACCAGAGTCGCTGAACTCACATTTGTGTAACCAGAGTCGCTGAACTCACATTTGTGTAACCAGAGTCGCTGAACTCACATTTGTGTAACCAGAGTCGCTGAACTCACATTTGTGTAACCAGAGTCGCTGAACTCACATTTGTGTAACCAGAGTCGCTGAACTCACATTTGTGTAACCAGAGTCGCTGAACTCACATTTGTGTAACCAGAGTCGCTGAACTCACATTTGTGTAACCAGAGTCGCTGAACTCACATTTGTGTAACCAGAGTCGCTGAACTCACATTTGTGTAACCAGAGTCGCTGAACTCACATTTGTGTAACCAGAGTCGCTGAACTCACATTTGTGTAACCAGAGTCGCTGAACTCACATTTGTGTAACCAGAGTCGCTGAACTCACATTTGTGTAACCAGAGTCGCTGAACTCACATTTGTGTAACCAGAGTCGCTGAACTCACATTTGTGTAACCAGAGTCGCTGAACTCACATTTGTGTAACCAGAGTCGCTGAACTCACATTTGTGTAACCAGAGTCGCTGAACTCACATTTGTGTAACCAGAGTCGCTGAACTCACATTTGTGTAACCAGAGTCGCTGAACTCACATTTGTGTAACCAGAGTCGCTGAACTCACATTTGTGTAACCAGAGTCGCTGAACTCACATTTGTGTAACCAGAGTCGCTGAACTCACATTTGTGTAACCAGAGTCGCTGAACTCACATTTGTGTAACCAGAGTCGCTGAACTCACATTTGTGTAACCAGAGTCGCTGAACTCACATTTGTGTAACCAGAGTCGCTGAACTCACATTTGTGTAACCAGAGTCGCTGAACTCACATTTGTGTAACCAGAGTCGCTGAACTCACATTTGTGTAACCAGAGTCGCTGAACTCACATTTGTGTAACCAGAGTCGCTGAACTCACATTTGTGTAACCAGAGTCGCTGAACTCACATTTGTGTAACCAGAGTCGCTGAACTCACATTTGTGTAACCAGAGTCGCTGAACTCACATTTGTGTAACCAGAGTCGCTGAACTCACATTTGTGTAACCAGAGTCGCTGAACTCACATTTGGGTAACCAGAGTCGCTGAACTCACATTTGGGTAACCAGAGTCGCTGAACTCACATTTGGGTAACCAGAGTCGCTGAACTCACATTTGGGTAACCAGAGTCGCTAAACTCACATCTGTGTAACCAGAGTCGCTAAACTCACATCTGTGTAACCAGAGTCGCTAAACTCACATCTGTGTAACCAGAGTCGCTAAACTCACATCTGTGTAACCAGAGTCGCTAAACTCACATTTGTGTAAACAAAGTCAATAAACTCACATTTGTGTAACCAAAGTCAATAAACTCACATTTGTGTAACCAAAGTCAATAAACGCACATTTGTGTAACCAAAGTCACTAAACGCACATTTGTGTAACCAAAGTCACTAAACGCACATTTGTGTAACCAAAGTCACTAAACGCACATTTCTGTAACCAAAGTCAATAAACTCACATTTCTGTAACCAAAGTCAATAAATTTTCACATCCATATAACCAAATTCACTAAACATTCCCAATTTGTAACCAAAGTTACTAAACATTCACTTTTTTGTAGCCAGACTCGCTAAACCACCACATCTG